>NC_057733.1:33286117-33303571 GCF_004010195.1 Chiloscyllium plagiosum | reverse complement strand
GGAGAATCGACGTTTCGGGCATAAGCCCTTCTTCAGGAATGCTTATGCCCGAAACGTTGATTCTCCTGTTCCCTGGATGCTGCCTGACCTGCTGCGCTTTTCCAGCAACACATTTCCAGTTACAATAATGATACCCATTGTAATATGTTGAAAACCGAGCATACTGTGTTATTTCTTGTGCTAGTTCTGAAAAAGGGTCACCGAACCCTAAATGGTAACTCTGCTTTCTCCCCACAGATGCTGCCAGATCTGCTAAGCCTTTCCAGCAATTTTTGATTTTGTTTCAGACTTGTGCTATGTTTTGTCTTTGTTAGGGAACTGTTGAAACTGAAAATTAGGCACTCGTATCAAATTAGATCACAGCAAGTCAGGCAGCATCCGAGGAGCAGGAAAATCAACGTTTTCCAAGGCCTCCTGAGATTGGATTGACTGTCCGTCCATCATTTCTCTGAAAACAGGAAGTTAGCAAGTTAGGTCTGAATTTCCACACTTTAACAATCCAGTCCCCTGACTCAACCTGAATCTGTTCACTTTTCTCATTGCAAATGTTCCAGCTCCCCTCTACTCATCCTCCTTAGAGGTTACTGTTAGGGAAAGTGATGCATTGAATTGAATATTGGATAGGGCTTGTGAATATACAAATTGGATCATAAATCGAGGCAGGTACTATTTGCCAAACATGTTTTATGTCAAAATTTTGTGTTTAAATGCCTACCTAAACTTAAGGAGCAATTTTTAATTTTTTTGTTGATTTCTTCTATACAAGAATTATTAATGTTAATAGTAAATGTAGCATGTGGGATATCATTTTTCTTTAATTAATCGAGGGTTATGACTTCTTTTCCAGTTTTCTGTTTTCTTTCACACTACACATCGGGAGGGCCCCACAAGCTAGACATCATCCAATTGTTTCTGACATAGAACCAGGAGCTGCTACATTGTTACAATTGCAGTATTTTCTCATGATTTGGAGATGCTGGATGCTGGACTGGGATGTACAAAGTTAAAAATCACACAACACCAGGTTATAGTTCAACAGTTTTATTTGAAAGCACTAGCTTTTGGACTGCTACTCCTTCATCAGGTAGCATTTTTACCTCTGCATTCCCAATCTGTCAGGAAATCGGGTGGTTTTGACATTGACTTTCACTGCAATAAATGTTAATTGATTACAACTGAAGCTATTTATTATATGTTTTACAGCAGTCCTAGTCTTAGCAGTTTATTTTTTGACAGCCTGTTATCCAATTGCAAATATTGATATCTAGAATCATGGATGAAAAGGGGCTTTGTGGTGCACTGGCAGTGTCCCAATCTTTGACCCAGGAAGCCCTGGTTCAAGTTTCGCCTGCACCAGAGGTGTGTCACAATATATCCAAACAGGCCATTTAGAAAATATCTGGAAAATGTGGTGATTAGTTTGCACATGGCAAGGTGTCAAAAACAGCAGAGAGAATTATCACATATTTAAAAATAGAATCATGGATCAAAAGGGGCCATTATGCTCCAGCAGTAATGTCCTTACCTCTCAGCAAATCTCACCTGCTCCAGAGATATGCAGTAATGTCCCTGAACAGGCAAATTAGAAAATATCCCTAGAATCATGTACTAGTCATGGCATGTAGGTAGGCAATTAGGCTCATCAAGTCCATGTAACTCTCAATGGAACAATTCAGTTGAAAGAACATTGATGGACTAATGTAAACCAACAAATTATTTGATATAGATTATGGCCTATAAGTTATAACATGTACAAGAACCCAACTTACAAAGTCATGTTAGTCAACTCGTCCCCTTCCTCATCAGCTAATCAATGCACTTTTAGGGCCAAATTGACATTAAGAGTTATGTTGGGCTAATTTCAGTTTTAAGATATATGTTTTGAATCATACATTCCTTATAAGTCAGCATGTGGGATCAAGCAGTCAATATGGGTCATTTTACCAAAAATATGCTTGGGAGTTTAAGACACGCCCAACAGCAGATAGTGCATGGTGACTGACGAAGAGAAGTGGGTCCTCCTGCATCATTCTTGACATTTTATACTTGGCATTTAAGCTAGGTCCATTATTGGAAAGATTGAGTTTCAAATGTTGACTTATAGGCTGTGATTTATGGTAATAACACACTCACATCCCTGTCTTTAATTATTCCACTGAGATTCACTATTTCTTAGAGGCATGCAAAAGATGCTCAACTGAATACCATGATTGGATGTATGCTTGTACTCAAATTCCTGCACTTGAATTGATCAGGTTTAGATTCCAGGTATTGCAGAGTTTAGAGAAAATAATGATATGAAGATGTTGAGATGCAAAGTATCAGATGGTGTCCACTTGGAACATTGGCTGCAACATTTAGAGTGCAATTTGAAACAAAACAGAAGTTGCATACAATTCTGTTAAATGTGCCTTTGATTAGGTATGAAATGTCTCAATTTGTAAATTTGAATCAAATGGTACATTTTAAAATAACCTCTGGACATGCCCTAGATAGGTAGAAGTCATGTTGTTGTTACTCTCTAGCAGTTATAATTAAACAAGGAGAGAATCCATTGGACTCTACAAACATGTTTTCTACAGCAGTAGGACATGAATTTATGCAGTTCATTAATTTTATTCATGTCTGTTAAATAAAATATTCCAGATTGATGGGCCTTTTAAATCTGTATGCACCCAGTTAGCCACAAAAAGATTTTTCACTCTTATCAAGATCTGTTCTCATCTATCTCATTGTCCAATTCTTCCTATTAAATATTAATCATTTCTTATACACTTGGTGGACATCCACAGACTGTCACTTATACATTTAATAATTTCTTGCAAGCCAAAACAAATAAGCAGTGTGGAGTGTGGTTCCCACTAATATTATATTACAAAATGTTTTCTTCCTAAATACTCTTGCACAGTTTTAAAGGAAATCTTAAATTTCATTGACACCTTTCAGGAACTCTCAGCTTTCCAAAGTGTTTTACAGCCATTTCTGAAGTGTAGTCACTCTTGTAATTTTGAAAATACAATAGTCAGTTTGAATCTTCCACAGACCGAAGTGTGATAGCAACAAGGTGGCCTTTTATTAACATAGGAGTTGGGAATTAAATGTTTACCTGCAATTTAAAGCGTGTTTTGCATTTTTAACTAGTTGCATAATGGCTGCTTCTTTTGTATAGTTCAACAAAATAATGCTTTTTGTCTTTTTTAAAAAAACCTTGTCTAGTTTCCCAACTGTGGTGGAATCTGACCAGTAAGATAAGCTCTAGGTTTTAGTAGGATTTGTAAGAAAGGAAATTGGGAGGAAAGATTTTTGCGACTGCTGCAGTGCCTCAGTGGGCCCTGTCTTGAAGTATTTACCAAATCTGGCTGAGGTAATTATATGTAAAGATTTAGTAAACTGAAGTTTGTGACAGTTAACTTTTGTTAGCTTTCAATAATTTTAACCTAGAAAAATATATTGCAACCCGTATGTTCCAATCTCAAAAGAGAACTGGTGGTGGTTAAAGAAGAATTTTTTTCTCAGTTATGTGCCTTTTTGTTTTAAATCTAAGAATCCATGAAGAATTTTGACTATGCAAGAGTCAGATAAAGCAAACACTAAATACTGTCCTAGGTAACCTTCTAAATTCAAAAATCCAGAACAAACATAATTTATATATTAACTGGCGGATTGTATAAACTATAATCTATAAGATATACGTTGAAAGGCAGTTGTAATAAGACAGATCTTGCAAATTGGTTTGGCATCCCACACAGTATATAGATAATCAAAGTCCGTCACAAAGTCCTTCAAAACTCTGTCTTCCCTGTGAAGCATTTCCTCTTCTTCCTGGATGTAGCCTGACAACAGGGCACAAACAACCCAAACTTCATAGCCAAGGACTTCATCTGAAATGGTACACATCTGCAAAGTCTCTAAAATTGATCTGGATGGAATAGATTCATCATTGTTATCTTCAAGAAATATCTGCAGCAACTTATGTTTTGTTCAAAGAAAGTTTGCAAGGATAAGCCCAGCAATTAGAGACCAGTCAGTTAAACTTCAATAGTGAGAAAGCTCCAAGAAACAATGATTCAAGGTAGAATTAGAAGTCACATGATGAGGAAGAATGGTGGAGTCTAGTTCAATTGAGGTTTTAAGAGGGCATTAGACGATTATTTCTTAAGTGGTACTGTGCAAGGTCACAAGGAAAAGGCAGGAGAATGGCATTAAGTCATCATACTTCTTTATAGAACTGGTGCCAACACAATGGGCTGAATAGCCTCATTCTGTGCTATAACACTTCTGAATTCTGAATGATTCTGCTTTTGGATTTGGACTTGGTCATTTTCAGCTTGCTTGCACTGCACCAATGGGCTCATTAATGATGCTATTACTGAGCTTGTATGACTATGTGCCTTATGGAGCCTCAACCAGTTTCAGAACACCTTGAAATTTTGATGTCCAAACCCCAATTTCAGTTTTCACTTCCTTAGAATCTGGGAGGGTCAGTTTACTTTCTCTGTTCCATTTTGTTGGGGTACCTCTTCAGTTCAGATTTCACTTTTTGTCTCAATGATAAAATCCAACTGGGAAACATTGGAAAACTGGGAAAAAATTGTCCACAGATTCACTGAGATGATCCCTTTGGTTTACCACGCCTATCTATTCTTCAATCCCTTTTCTCCAGATTCCTTCACTTTTTTTGTAGAAGCTATGGGACGATTGGTACACTAATTGCAAAATCTTTTAGTTTCTGGTTAAGGCAACCGCTTACAGAAACTCACTGGCATTTTAGAGTCTGCGGGTATTTTTAGTTCAGAGAGGGAGACACATCACCTGCCCTTGCAGCAACTTGAAGGCTTTCTCACTGTATTGTTTACACCCTCAAGCTGTTCAGCAACTTGGGAGTCAATCAGAGCGTTCTCGCCAGGCTGATGACCTTTACTGTCTAGTCACAAGTGCACAAAGCAGTCTTTTTTTTCCCATATTGATGCACAATCAAAATAAAGTAAAATGATACAGCCTTTACATACTCAACATTGGATCACATCATGATCAAAGTTGCTGATATACTCATTTAAATGATGAACTATAAGCAACAAGTGTTTGTACTCCAAGTGCAGTGGGTTTAACTGCTTTTATGTTTTAACTTCATACTGGGACTCGCTCTGGGTGGCTTTACTTGGACAAAGTAGATTTTGCACTGGTGGGACCAGTATATCTTTTGTGGCACAGAACATTGCTACAGATTTAGAGAAAAAGACATCCACAGACATCGAGAAAATCCAGATGGGATTCAGCAGGTGGGGTTACACAGAAAAAGATTTTACAACAGCCTGCCAGAACTAATGGCTGTTGAGATATTGTTGAAAGAGCTAATGACCTTGATGAATACCCATTCATTCTGAGGATTTTACACAAAATTTGATTGGGGGGGGGCAGCCATTATTGCATAGTTAGTATTATTCTCTTCAGAACAAAAGCATAATTCCTTCCAAGACTTATAGTCAGTTTTAAAAATAATTTTCTTAACAAGTAATCCTCGAGTTTCCCTTCTTGAAGAAACTTCTCCCTTCGGAGAATCTTGTGAGTTTTTTTTACTGTGCAGTGAAACAGGCTTTTTGTTACTAGAAATGAGCAGCTGTAATCTTTGAGCAATCAACATTCATAATTATGGATTGAAACCAGCATTGGGAAAACCACTTACTGAATAAAACCATGCCTATCAAGAAAAGCAGTTAGTATGAGTTCTATATCTGCATGCCAACAAATATTAAAACTGGAAACAGTGCTAAACAGAACAGATTTATCATTTGATGCCAGAATAATTCCTCATTCTTGTGATTTTTAAAAAATAATCATTTATTCTTTTGCTTTACTAAGTTAGTGAATAAGATCAGAACGTGCAGACCCAAATGGCAAGTGGCAGGCTGGATCGTTTGCTGGCTGCAAAACAGAAGGTGGAGAGTAGGAGTAAAGGCCAGCTATTCAAAGTGGCAGGAAATAGAAAATACCATCCCATAGGAATCAGTGCTGGGACCACTGATGTTCATAATTTGCATTAGCAATTTAGATTTTGAAACAAACAACAATTTAAAATTTGCAGACAACACCAAATTAGAAGAGAGAGTCAACACGAGAGGATTGCAAAAAATAGCAAGGAGATTGTCAGCTTTCAGAATGGCCATGTAATTTAGTAAATTAATTTCAACATGGATAAGTATGAGATAATACGTTTTTGGTTTTACAAAGGTCACATATTATTTGCAAAATAAAACCTAAAGGAATGCACCATATGTTGCAACCTTAGTCAATAAGGCCATTGCAAAAGCAAACTAAATACTGGGGTTTAACGGGTAAGAATTGAAAAATAGAGATACTATTCTGGTCATATATGATAAGGTTATAAAGGGGCTGGAAAGGGTGCAAGAAGAATGATATTGAATAGTAACAGAACTGCATGGATGCGTGTCAAGAAAGGCAAAACAGGACATTTTTCTTTCTATCTCGAAACAAGAAAGTTGAAAAATAGCCTAAAAGAGATTTACCAAATTTTGAAAGATTTTGATATAGTAGAGGAGTGTTTCCATCTGTGAAAGTAGACAAATTTAGAAAAAAAAACTAATATCCTAATTTTACCCATAGTTAATCTTTGAATTTGTGTTGTTTTGAACATTAGCTTCCCCTATCTCATACTACATTTGAAGTGTCCTTCAGTGTACCTGAATAGCATCATTTCAAACTGCTGAAACATTCACAGCACAGCATTTCTACTGATGTAACCAGTCTTGGGCAAGGTTCCTCAACTGTCTATGGTTCCAGACAGGATACCTCAAAATTGTTACACACCTGGGTGAGGAGTGACAAACTGGCTTCCCTGCTTTATTCACCTCCCCCTTGTTGGATCAGTTTGAAAGATTAATTTGAAAAGGATCCTTTCTTATGAATACCTTTCTTCCAGACCAAGCAAAGTTTTTTGAATGAAAGCTAATTTAACAAGGTTTGTTTTTGCATTAAAAATAGTGTTTATTAGTTTCTAAACATAATAAAAATGATAATGCAGTGCACATATACACACAGATTAGGAATAAGAAGTGAATCCAAAAAAAAAGGTTTGCTTGTTTTTAAGAAAATGATATACTGATTGGCCTCTGAGTCATCCATGATGAGTAGATAGTTAAATTTTGTGGCCATTACCATGGATGTTACTGGTAGCACTGACATTGGTAGTTAAACAGTCGATTTTGAGGTTTTTGACTTTGCTTGATGTTTAAAATTCCTTTGTTCTTGTTCCTTTCAAAAGTGGGTAGCTGGAAACACTCAGTGACAGAGAATTTTTCCATTTTTACCTAAAGTGCAGGGGCGTTTAATTGCTGTTCTCAAAGCGGTGACCTTTGCAGCAACTCATACATATATTAGGACATTAGGCCACTAGCAACTACAGATTAGGATTGACGCTTACTTTTACTCCTATTCATGTGTATTCCTGAAAGGGCAATAAATCTCTCATATCTGTGGTTTCTTAACAATTGTGTTGACTGTCTGAAATATAGGGGATTACAGTTCAATTTTTACTGCATTTCCCCTTTTGAGGCAATCACTTTACAGATTCCTTAATACCTCATCATTTATGACATTCTGAAGTCTCTCTCTGTCTCCTGATGGTTGCTGAATTTAATTCCACAGTCAAATTTTGGTCATAAGTCATTTTTCCAAGAAAAATGTTGTCATTAAAAGTTCAATATGTCTATAGTTGGTTGATGGTCCTGACACCACTCTTGTGAACCCATCTTTAGTTATCTGTAATCTAACCTATCTAACAAAGCAAAGATGTAACTACAGTCGGCATGGTCATTGTGGATCTTGTGACTGAACAGGTGATGTGTTTATTACAAGAGGGGAAAGAACAATAAATTTAAAAAGGCAATGTGTTTATCAAAAGTATGCCTATTTTACAACTACCTTTCACAAAACCACCAGTTCCTTCTGTCTTCAGAAATTCAGAATCCCTATTTAATTATTTAACTGTTTGTTTCAATAATTTCCCTTGATAACATATGAAAGACATTATTATTGTTTCAGTGAAGACGTCTTCCCTAGCTTCAACTTTTACTGATAATTTAACTGACATGCCCTGACATTTGAACTTCATACCATGACTCCTGAAACATTTTTATTCTATTTGTAAATTGGAAAACTTACATTACTGTAAAGCCCTTTTCACCTCACTAAAAATGCTTGACTTTCCTGATGTACTTTTCATCGAAAGACAATATTTTTCCTGTCCTTGATTTGATGAACTGAACATTACATGGTGTTTCAGAAAGATCTAACCAAGGCCTATTACAGCAACAATATAACTGGTGTGATTTGTCCTTTATCTCTTGCCTAACGCAATCCAATGCCTTATTTCAGTGTGTTTTTTTTAAAGTGTAGTATAGAGGTTGCACTATAGACTAGGACATGAATGGCCCTGTGAATGTGAACTCTATATTTATGCGGGTTTTGGGCATCAGATAAAATGACCATTTAAGGTTACTGTTTTAAAAAAGATCTGGATCACTCATTTCTCTCAGGAAATGGAACCTGCTACTCCTACCAACATGCAACTCTTGACCTACACCATGTTATCAACTCTTGTTGTCCTTGAGACAACTAGGGATTGGAAATAAATATTGTTCTGCCAATATTCTCTACATCCGAATGAGAATATTTTTAAAATCCCTTGCAAACCCACTTCAATCACTTTAACATTTCTAGCCATTATTGCTATTATCAGTACACTGCTTCACTGCACCATTTAACACACATTTATCAACTGTTGTGGTTCTGTTCGCCGAGCTGGAAGTTTTTGTTGCAAACGTTTCGTCCCCTGTCTAGGTGACATCCTCAGTGCTTGGGAGCCTCCTGTGAAGCGCTTCTGTGGTGTTTCCTCCGGCATTTATAGTGGCCTGTCCCTGCCGCTTCCGGTTGTCAGTTTCAGCTGTCCGCTGTCGTGGCCGGTATATTGGGTCCAGGTCGATGTGTTTGTTGATGGAGTTTGTGGATAAGTGCCATGCTTCTGGGAATTCCCTGGCTGTTCTTTGTTTGGCTTGCCCTATAATGGTAGTGTTGTCCCAGTCGAATTCACGTCTGCGTGTGTGGCTACTAAGGATAGCTGGTCGTGGCGTTTCGTGGCTAGTTGGTGTTCATGGATGCAGATCGTTAGCTGTCTTCCTGTATTTCCTATATAGTGTTTTGTGCAGTCCTTGCATGGGATTTTGTAAACTACATTAGTTTTGCTCATGCTGGGTATCTGGTCCTTCGTTCTGGTGAGTTGTTGTCTGAGGGTGGCTGTTGGTTTGTGTGCTGTTATAAGTCCTAGTGGTCGCAGTAGTCTGGCTGTCAGTTCTGAAATGCTCCTGATGTATGGTAGTGTGGCTAGTCCTTTGGGTTGCGGCATGTCCTCGTTCCATTGTCTTTCTCTTAGGCATCTGTTGATGTTTATCAACTCAAGATTATAAGTGACTAGGGTCACTGAACCTGTCCTAATTTATCCATTCAGAAACAACATGCAGATATAATTTCATAGTTCCTTAGAGAAAACGTTTTTTTGCATGCTATACTCTATGCAGAAATTCATTGCACATATTGACACCTATTACCATAATGTGGAGCTCCCTGGCATTAGTATTAAACTTGACAGAATACTCTAATATCATAAGTAACTCCAAGATGTTCCATCTTTGCCTCTTCCTTAAAATGATATGAAGATCAAATTTTTGCAGTTTGTCTTCATAGTTCTTTTTTCAGATGAATTGAAAACCTCTTAATTATTCCCTACACCAGGACTTCAATGTTTTTGTTGTACTTTAATGACAGACTCTGAACATTATTCAAGGTGTAGAGTTCTAGAATAGCATCATTATTTGGATTTTTAGTTTAGATGTCACTTGACTTGCTGATTACTGATTTGCATTTGCTGGATATCATAAACATTGGAGCAACAATTAACCACAAATTTCTCTAACCTCACTGTTGTCTAATTTGATACCGCTGTTTGGGTATCTATCTTACCCATGTCTTATGCCGTGTTAACAATTTTACACTTAGAGCTATGTTAAATTTAATTTACCACTAATTCACCAAACTCTATATTCTGAGTAATTTACTTTAATTGATGCTTGTTATTATTACAAAGTTGAGAGCAGTCTCATCCCAATGTTGCCTATGAAGCTTAATAGCTAATATAAATTAGAAATAGTTCCGGATCTTTAGTAAATCAGCTGTTTTGAAAAATTGTTTTTCATTAACTCTGACATAAGCTCCCAATTAAAAAAAGTTTATATTTCCTCACCTGACTTTATTTACTTGTATTGCTTTTTTTTTACATTAACTTCTGTAAGTAGCACGAAGCAGGATCAATTTGAATAGATAGGGCTGAATTATTTCAGGACATTTGAGGTGGGAGTGATGCCTGTTTGGGATTTCTATATGTCCCTGCTTTGTATTGGCTCTCCCTGCTTCATAATTTAAAAATCCTGGGGAACCCCCTTACGTCTGTGCATATATAATAAAGAAGGGATGTGCGGATGGGGTCAAGATGTCATGTATTAGCTGTGTTAACACTGAACCCTGAAATTCCCAGCCATAGATACTGTTTCCCCAATCTGTTAACAACTTGCTTGGGTCACAAAGCTGATCGCATTGTGGAAAGAGCATCTTTAGTGACACTGACAAGCTGCAAAGACTTTGATTCGTTACACTGAAGAGCTCCCGTCAAGTCCATTACAAGAACTGCTGTTCAAAACAGAGAGAGATATCACCTTGACAGGTAACTGGCAACTTCTTGGTTGAAGGTACTTTGCCTGTCTCACATTACACTTCAGCAGCACTTTGCTGATGCCAGCCTTGCCCATTGAAAGGGAGCAGCTTCTGCAGCGCCGTCTTTCACTCTGTTGGGCAAAGATAAAAACAAGGACTGCAGATGCTGGAAACCAGAGTCTAGATTAGAGTGGTGCTAGAAAAGCACAGCAGTTCAGGCAGCATCCAAGGAGCAGGAAAATCGACGTTTTGGGCATGAGCCCTCCTGATGAAGTGCTTTTGCCCGAAACATCGATTTTCCTGCTCCTTGGATGCTGCCTGACCTGCTGTGCTTTTCCAGCACCACTCTAATCTGGACTCTGGGCAACGACAAAGGCTACACCATGACTAACAGCAGCACCAACAGCACCAATGGCTTACCATCCTGCCACACATATCTCCATAATGTAAGAAAGGTGATCATTGAAATCCATCTGGAAAGTGCAACTTCCAACATCTGAAATATTGAAAATTAGTAGCTATTATCTATACGACCTTCAATCCTACTATTAACGCATCATTTATCCAGTTTCTTCTGAAAGGAGGAATTAATGTAGCATGAAGTACTTTTGCTCAGAGAAGAAAAATTTCTTCTTATTTCTTTGTTGCTTGAGGTTTGCACTTGTGTTGAGACTTGAACTTCTCACTCCAGTTTTTGATACATTTACCACAAGTAATACCATCACCTTTCAACAGAATGATATTTTTCCTGAATGTTGATATAGAATCATCGAATGGTTACAACATTGAAAGAAACCATTCTGTCTATTGTGTCCATGCATTTTCCCCTTGTCCTTTCATGTTCTGTCCAGTATACTGTCAGGGAATACAGTGCAAATCGTAACTACTTGTTTGTAAAAATGATTTTCTTCCTTTCACCTCCAGTTACTTTAAATTCAGTTCTCGACCATTTCACCAATGAGAACTGTTTGACCCGACCACTCATTCCAGACCTTTCATGATTTCGAATGTGTCTATCAAATCTCCTCTAGACTTTATTTTGTCTGTAAAGAGAACAAACTACAGGCTATAGGAACAAGGGAACAGAAGTTGGCCATTCTGTCCATCAAGCCTGCTCTGCTTTTCATGTGGATCTTGATTGATCCTTTACTTCAGACCACTTTCTTGCACTATTTTGATGCATTGCAATGTCATTAGTCTCTCGAAATCTATAGGTTTCTGACTTGAATCTTTGGATGATAAAATCCTCCTCAATTTAGTGTTCTGAAAGTTTCTCCAATATATCCATGTAAGTGAAGATCCTCACTTCAACAACTATTCCCCTTTACTGGACCCTCTTGGATATCTTCACAACCTTCCTAAATTATGATGCCCAGAATGCGACACAATATGTCAGCTGTTGCTGCATGAGTGTTTCATAAGTGTTCAGCATGATAGTTTTTGTTTTTGTACTCAGTGCTTCTATTTATAAAATCTAAGATTATATATGCCTTTAATAACATCTTTCTCAAACTCCTCTGCTATCTTCAACAATTTGTACAAATATTACCCTTGACCATCTGCTTCTGGCCCCACCAGAATGGATCCCTTATTTGGTATTGCTGTTCTTCTGTCTTCCTTTCAAAGTGTATTACTTCATTTCTCACTGCATTAAATTTCATGTCACATGTCCCTCCATTTCAGTACCCTCTCTTTGTCCTCTTGAAATCTATCATTGTCCTCCACAGTTCAATGGAATTGGTCACTGCAAATTTTGAAGTTGCACCTGCAGACTTAAATACAGATCAGTATCAAGAAAAGTAGTGAACCTTACTATAATACCATTCTTCAGTTTGATAAATAACTATACATCATTACTTTCTGTTGTCTGTCACTCAGCTGACCTTGGATCCATGTTGTCATTTTCCTTTCATTTCATGGGCTGCAACTTTGCTGACAAGTCTGATATGTGGCATTTTTGGAAGTCCACATACAATGTATCAACTGATCAACCCTTTCTGTTACGTTATGAAAACACTCAAAGTCCTGGCTTTTGTTTTACAAATCAAGGCTAGCTTTCCTGGATTAATCTACACTTGCTCAAATGACAATTAGTTTTCTTCCCAATGAATGATTGTTTCTAAAACCTTTTGCAATATTGGGGTTAAATTAATTGATCTGTTTTTGATGGGTTTATCTTTTTTTAGACAGTCTTTTTTTAAAAAAGGGTGTAGCATTTGTAATTCTCCAGTCCTCTGGTACCACCCTTGTATATTAGGAGGATTATGGTCCGTGTCTTTACAATTTACCCTCTTACATCTTTCTGTGTCTTGAATATATCAACTTTAAGTAGAAGCATCCTTTCTAGTACTCTTCTTTGTCAATTCTTAGATCACCCAGTGTCTCAGCTTTCTCCTTACACTATAAATTCAGCATCTTCCTTCCAAAAAGACAGATACAAAGTACTCCTGTAATACCTCAGCCATGTGATATGCCTTCATGTGTAAGTTCACCATTTTTGGAATGATTTCCGGAGGCTTCATGGGTCAACATATATACCAGCATCTATGGTATATGTTCATGAGGACACTTTGATTTCCTTTAACATTAGCTCCCAATCTCTTCACATACTGTTTCATTGCAGTTCCTTTTTTTTATAAAAAGCAACGTACCCATTATACTGCTTCGTCTTACTGTCTACCCTATTCTCCAGCCAGGTAACCCTAGCACTTTGCTTACCTTATATATAATTTCTTAACTATAACAAAGCCATTCTATACAATTTGCATAGAGAGTGAATTACAAAGTTGGAATGTTTTAATCTATTACAACAATAGTTCAAAGCAAGTCAACTTTAAAGTGAGGCATTGTGAATAGTAGGAGTGTATGAATAGAAGATCATTTATACCCTGGTGTCTATTCTGACATTCAGTTAGATCAATGGTGATCAAAGGCTTAACTTCAAACCCTGTATCCCTTAATACTTTTGCTGAATCAAAATCTATTAATTTCACACACTTAAAATTGACAAATGATCTGGCACCAAATGCTATTTATAGAATAGAGATCTAAATTTCTACCAGTTTCTATTTTCTACCTATACAGATTTGGTTGTAAGTTTTAGACCATACCCCAATCTGATTTTCCCATGTTTCTCTATCTCACGTACCTATCCCTCTTAACATCTTTAAAACTTCAATTAAGTCACTCCATGGGACTTTCCAAATAATAAAGTAATGAACATTTGATCAGGTATGTAGTGCAAAAATATCTAAATATTCAGGAACTAAGGCATTTGATTCTGTGCACTCAATCAGAAACTGTTTTATTAATGGAAGGACAGAGGGGAAATATTTGTTTGCTTTTTTAGATTAGAGTGTGCTGTTGAATCCTATTAAGCTCCATGGAGGCTCATATTTTGTGCAATCTCCAACAGGAACTCAAATCGCCCTCTTAAACTCTTCTGTAAAAGACTTGTTCTGGCTTCTAAGTTGAAAGTGTACAATGTAACAGTTATTGATAGCACATGGCCAAAATAGAGCCGAAGGAAAAGCTTCGATTTCATATTCCACACTTGTTTATTGAGCCACATGTCGACAGAAATAATGCCATCTGTTAAAGCATAATGTAACAGTCGCGGAAGTAAATCGATTTGGTAATTTAACGTGCTCTTGACTCAACATGGAGTTCAACAATTTCACATCATAATCACTGCCCATGTTTACAGAGGGAAGCTGTGATTGATGCCTGCATTTCTCTCTACATTTTCATCTCTTATCTCAATACCTTCTCCTTTTGTTTTGTACCATCACCCTTTTTGTCATTTCATCTCTCCTGCATTCTGTGACAGACTTTCTCTTTTGTTCTTTTCCACAATAAAATGTCAACATAGATGGAAATGAAATTCTCTTAAGTGCACCTCGGTTCTTCTCCTGCATCTGCTGTCAGCTTAGACTTTCTAGAGATGCAAAGTGGTCACAACTCCAATCACAAACCACTTATGTGGCATTTTTCCCTTTGGCTGCAGACTTAGTAGTGGCAGCAACAAGAGTATCTATGGAATATCAACACTGACATGAGTGAGCCATTTGGCATATTTCTCTGAGTAAGCCAGACAAAATGCTTAGAGTATCACCAGTTTGCTATCCCCAGTGCAGTTAATCAAGTTTTTTCATGGTTATCTTCTTCAGACATATTTCCACTATAAGTCTCAACAAAGATCATTAACTTGAATGAGCTTAGATTTACAAGTGACTAGCACTGTTTGGTTTTATTTGCAAAGGTGTACAGCTCATTCATGACATTTTTCACAGCAGCAAAAAATTATTGCTTTTTTTATGCAAGCAAAGAAAATAGTTCATATCATAGTCAACAGAAAAACATCACACTCTCGAACTGTTGTTTCTGTTAGTGAAAAGGATAGTTCATTCATGATGCATATTTGATCTTGAGCTTTATAAAAAGAGCTGGAGAGTACAGAAACCAGGAATTTATCATGAATCTTTACAATTCACTGGTGCAGCCTTAACTGCAGCATTGTTTTTCATTCTGGACAGCACATTTTAAGACAGGTAATGAAAGATAGATTATGAAATAAAACTTGCAGGAAACATCAAAATCAATAAGATTTAGGCAAGTTTAGACAAAGGTAAAGTGGGTGTCATGAGCAATGTTGGCCCACTAAAGACTGAAAGTTGGGATATTGTCAAGGATTATGGAGAAATGGCAGACATGTTGAATAATTACTTTGTCTTAGTATTTTCGGCAGAAAAAAAGAGGATATCTTGCTGACGTCATGAGAAGTTAATAGTGGGTTGGGGACTGGAAGTGAATAAAATTAATGTACGTAAAACATTGGTAATGAGGATGTTAATGGAATTGAAGAGTGACAAGTCCCCAGGAACTGACTATTTCCACCCAAAGGCATTAAGGGAAGTAGAGGAGCACATTGTAGATGCCCTAACTCCAATCTTTCAGAGTTCTGTAGTTAGAGGAGTCATCCCTCTAGATTGGAAAATTGTGCATGTCAATCCACTTTTTAAGAAGGGTGAAAGGGGAAAATTCAGGAATTACAGACCAGTTAGCCTAACATCTGTGGAGACTGTAATCAAGAATGGGGCAATTGAACACCTCAAAAATGTTCAGTCAGTCTGGGAGAGCCAGCATGAATTCATGACAGATAGATCATGCCTGACAAATGCGATTGAATTTTTTAAAGCAGTGACTGAGGTAGTGTACGGGGGAATGTGCATGGATGTTACTTATATGGACTTCCAGAAGGAGACTTGGATAGATGCCCATGGAATTGAGTGCAAATTTACTGACATGGCTGGAAAATTAGTTGAGTGGCAGGCAGTCGAAAGTGGGAATAATGGGTAGGTACTCAAAATGGCAGGATGTGGTGTCCCAGTGGATCTGTTTTAGATCCTCAGTTCTTGATAACTTGGATAAAGACACAGAAAGTTATGTATCAAAGTTGCTACTGAAACAAAGTTTGGCTGCATTGTAGACAATGTAGATGATAGCATAAAATGGCAAAAGGATACTGATAGATGAGATGATTGGACAAAACTGTGGCAGATAGAGTTCAATATAAGTTAAAAATCACACAACACCAGGTTATAGTCCAACAGGTTTAATTGGAAGTACACTAGCTTTCGGAGCGACGCTCCTTCATCAGGTGATTGTGGAGGGCTCGATCGTAACACAGAATTTATAGCAAAAATTTGCAGTGTGATGTAACTGAAATTATACATTGAAAAATTGATTGTCTGTTAGGCCTTTCATCTGTTAGAATACAGTGATAGTTTCACTTCTTTCATGTGTAAATCACAAAACCCTATTTTTTTAAAGTTGCATTCTCGGGTTAGCTGTGAACAATGGTGATAGCTAGACAATATGCTATAAAAAGGATGTTATTAAACGGGAAAGGATGCAAGAAAGATTTTCAAGAATATTGCTGAGACTTGAAGGTTTGAGGTATAAGGCTGGATAGGTTGGGACTTTTTTTCCTGGAGCACAGGAGGCTGAGGTGTGACCTTTTAGAGGTTTATAAAATCATGATGGACAGAGATAAGGTCCAAAGTTGTCTTCCCAGGGTAGGGGAATTCAAAACTAGGGGGCATAAGGTAAAGGTAAGATTTAAAAGAGACCTGAGAGGCAAATGTTTCATGCAAAGGGTGGTGTGTATGTGGAACAAGCTGCCAGAGGAAATGGTAAAGTTGGCACAGTTACAACATTTTAAATACATATGGACAGGTACATGGATAGGAACGATTCAGAGAAATAGGGACTAAACTGATGCAAATGGAACTAGTTCAGTTTAAGAAACCTGGTCAGCATGGGCAAGTTTGGCCAAGAGCCTGTTTCCATATATACGTCCATGACTCTATCACTGAACTGAATTTGACAATGCAGCATTCCCGCAATACTGGTCTGAATTTGATGTGCTTAAGTGTCCAAAGTAGGATTTAAACCCACAACCTCCTATCTCAGTGGGTATACAGCGACATTAAGCAAAGGCTGACTCTTTTAAAACTGTTTACAGTGCACCTCCAGTGGATTCTATCTGACATCTGATATTGCAGCCTTCAAAAAGGAGTTTAATTCAGATAAATGCGAGGTGCTGCATTTTGGGAAAGCAAATCTTAGCAGGACTTATACACTTAATGGTAAAGTCCTAGGGAGTGTTGCTGA
>NC_057733.1:33266770-33280281 GCF_004010195.1 Chiloscyllium plagiosum | reverse complement strand
TGATTGTGGAAGTAAGCTCGGAGGCGGAGGCGACGGAAGAATTGTTCGATGTCACGGCGTGTATTAAATTCATTGATGCGTGGACGGACGGGGACGAAGGTGAGTCCTTTGCTGAGGACTAGACACTGATTCCTACAGAGTTATACCCTAAAGGTCGACTTCTCCACCTCCTGATGCTGCCTGGCTTGCTGTGTTCTTCCAGCCTCCCGCTTGTCTACTTGGCCCATTGTGTTAGTACTAGTTTTCTATATTTTTTTTTGTCTCAGACGCTCACAGGCAGCAGCCAATTAAGTAGCTGTTACCGGGATGATCATCCTATTGCTTTGACCTGAATGCTACTGGCCTAGTCAGAGGGCTGGCAGCTCTAGGATCTCAGCAGTGCCATCGGGAATTATGGTGTCCACTTGTTGAGGCAGGCAAGAGACCCAAAATATAAACAGGAAGTACAGGAGGAGCACCTGTGCAGAAAGAAACTGAGTCAACTTTTCAAGTCAAATATGACTTTTTTTTGGAATACTTGGGGCATCCAGTGGCGACCAAAGAAAATTGAAAACATGTTTAAAATTTGACAGTCCAATTGCTGGAGGTTTCACTCAGGAATCCACTGGGGATGTGGGTGTGGCCATTTCTACGTGCCTCATGCTTCAGACATCCTACACTTCCCCACCCCCCCCACCCCCACCGAATACCAGTCCATGCCAGTAATAGGAAGGGAAAATAATCCAGTCAGTTGAAAATACTTGACCTTTTCCCACCTCCACAGAATTTAAATTTGAGCAAGAACATAAACCTCCCAACCTGCTGCCAACAAAGTGGCATATTAATGATGAATCAAGGGATTCCTCCCACCACCACCACCACCATTACCTTATCTGTCTACCTGGCCATGAGACCCTCCCAACTGGTTGAGAGTGGTCTTGATCTGACCCAGTTTGTGGGACATGGACAAAAGGGATGGTGGCTGAAAGACACTTCCCTGTCCTCGCCTCTGACCCTCACTCTCCCACAATGTCCGCCCTCTGACTTCCCCACTCCACCCCCTGTGAAATGTCATTTACCATCCTGCTGTTGGTTTTCAGCATTGCTGTGAAGCAGCCATTGCTGTGGGACCAGTGCTGATCATAGTGGCTTCTGGCTTTTGATTAGTTAAGGTTTTTGTAGGGCCAAGACATCATCAGCCCAGAAACTGATGCACTGAGTAGTCAGCCATCACTTATGGGTCTGATGACATGTGATCCGATATGGTTCACCATCGATGGGGGAGGGGGGAGTGTCTCATTTGTCATGATACTCACCCCACACTTTAACTCAAACATGGAAAATTCCAGAAAAGCAAATTTAAATAAGTACATAAATACTTACCCACAGTGCTAGCCAAATTGCCATCTGGTAAATTCTGGCAGAAAACCCATCTAGCCACAGGCAAAGATTGGCTTTAATCTCCTGTGATGATTATTGTGAATTTCAAACTAATCCATCTCTTATATAATGGATTTTGGTTGTATGTCACTAATCTGTCTGGACCCCTTTGGTTGGGAGGTCTGGAACAAAGAATTATGATGAAGAGCTTTAGAAGGTCCACAAATCTTTTAAAACCACCCACTGTTGCTGAAAAATATCTTTGGGCCTAATTTGAATGCATCTTGAAAAATGGTGTGCAGTCCTTGTGTTTTGACCAGAAGGTATGAAAATGCTGTATGCCCACAGTGCAAAAAGGCTTGCAGTTTGGTTTCAATAATTGGCCAAGCTTGGAAGAGTACAAGATGACTGAGGCGAAATGGAGGACTGGCACATACATGTCGTGCAATGTAACCTCACATAGTTAACACTGAGGTACACAGCTGTTTTTATCAATGCTGTACCTGACCTGGAAGTGTATGTAATGACACTAGCTGTCAAAAATTACATAGCGCAAATGCCAAAACAGGGTCAATGATATTTTTCACCTTTTTAAATGACCTTTTAACTTGACCCAGCATTTGGGGGGGTTCAAACTGCTGTAACTCTGCTTATTTGTTCTGGTGCTATTACAGAGGAAAATCTTCAATGTGTAACATTGCATAGTTTGATTGCCTTGTATACTATTATCTTTATTAATGACGTTATTGATCAACAATGACAGCTGGGGGTTGGGGGGCTGCAACAGGACCTCACAGATCCAGTGATCATAACAAGCACTGGAGATGAACAAACTTAAATATTGAAGAGTATGTACAACTAAAGCAAAGAAATTCCTTTGTTAAAGTGTATTATCTCCTGAAACAGAGTACAAGAAAAAAATATTAATGTAATTTGAATTTAAGTGAGTATTTATATTCTTACTGTGTTAGCGAATTCACTCATTAGAAAAAACAATTAAGAGCAAATTACTGCAGATGCTAGAATCTGGACTGAAAACAACAAATGCTGGAGAGCACAGTGGAACAGACAGCATCCATGGAGAGAGAGCTGGCTAACATTTCAAGTCGAGATGACTCTTCTTCAGAGCTGAAGTAAAGTGTGGAGGGGACAGAATCTATCCACAATTTAAATGCTGCTTCACCTGGATATATTGTTTAGGCCCTTGGATGGTGAGCAGGGAGGAGGTGAAGGGGTAAGTATTGTACCTTCTGTGGTTACATGGGAAGGTGCTGTGGAGAGGGGTTGTGGTGTTGGTGGTTGTGGAATGGACTAGGGTGACCCAGAGGGATCAATCCCTGTGAAATGTACACGGGAGGAGGGAGGGGCAGATATGTTTGCTGTTGGCGTTTTGCTGGAGTTGTGTGAAATGGCGGAGAATGATCCTTTGAATGCGGCGGTTGGTGGGCTGATTCCCTTCAACAGGAATGGGAAGATTGCTTTTGTGAGACTGTGATGTTATATATGATGCAAGTTTGTCTTCAGCAGGGTATTTTACCTACGGAAGCAGTGGTTATGTTACCTCTAGTAAGAAATTTAGAGGAGATATCATGGTATTAAAAAAATCGACATACATTTGTTGTTTATTTGCAGAGGAGCTTTACCAGAATGCTTCCTGATCTGGATGGACTGAGCTGTGAGAGAAAATGAGATAGGTTGGGTTTTCCTTGGTGCAGCAAGGTTTAAGAGGGGACCCGCTAGAATTGTATAAGATTGTGAGGGATATAGATAAGGTGAACAGGAAGGCACTTTTTTCATTAACCAGAAGGGTCAGTAACCGGTGAGCACAGTTTTAAGAAAAGAGATAGAAGCTAAGAGGAGAGTTGACAAATTTTCTCACTCCGTTGGGGGGGGGGTGGGGTGGGGTTGGGAGTCTGGAACTCACTGCTGCAAAGGTGATTAAGTCATTTAACAGTCATAACATTTAAACAGTGTTTACATTTTCACTTGCATTGCCAAGACCTCCAGTGCTATGGGCCAAAAGCTGGAAAATGGCATTAGTGTAATCGTATCTTTGTTAATTCATGCAAACATGATGGGCTGAATGGCCTCCTTCTGTGTTGTAAATGTCCATAAGTCTGCAACAAATTGGTATGTACAAAGATCATATTGCTTGGCCTCATAATTGTTTGACATTAAGCTACTGGTTTATAAGAGCAAAACATTCTTCCAATACGGTGTCATGCTTCAAGAGTTTCAAGTAAGATGGAAAATGTGATCTTTATACCATCAGGTCATGTACTATGATACAGTGATCAAAGAACAAAGAACATTACAGCACAGAAACCGGCCCTTCGGCCCTCCAAGCCTGTACTAATCCATATCCTCTATCAAATCTGCCGTCTATCCCTTACCTCTCTGCCCATTCATGTATCTGTCTAGATACACCTTAAATGACATCATCATTCCCACCCCACCACCTCCACTGACAACACATTCCAGACACCCATCACCCTCTGCGTAAAGAACTTTCCATGCACAACTCCCTTAAGCTTGTCCTTTCTCACTTTGAACTCATGACTCCTAGCAATTGAGTCCTCCACTCTGGGAAAAAGTTTCTTGCTATCCACCCTGTCTACACCTCTCATGATTTTGTAGGCCTCAATCAGGTTCTCCCTCAACTGCCTTCTTTCCACTGACAATAATCCTAATCTCCATGACCTCTCCCCATAGCTTGCACCCTGTCTATTCTGGTGAACCTCCTCTGCACCCTCTCCAAAGCATCCACATCCTTTTGGTAATGGGGCAACCAGAACTGTATGCTGTGTTCCAAACGTGCCCGAACCAAAGTCTTATACATTTGTAACATGACCTGCCAACTCTTGTACTCAATACCCTGTCCAATTAAGGAAAGCATGCCATATGCCATCTTGACCACTCTACTGATCTGCATTGACACCTTCAGGGAACAGTGGACCTGAACACCCAGATCTCACTGTACATCAATTTTCCCCAGGACATTTCCATTTACGGTATAGTTCGCTCTGGAATTGGATCTTCCAAAATGCATCACCTCGCATTTGTCCAGATTGGACTCCATCTGCCATTTCTCTGCCCAACTCTTCAATCTGTCTATATTCTGCTGTATTCCCTGACAGTCCCCTTCACAATCTGCTACTCCACCAATCTTAGTGTTATCTACAAACTTGCTAATGAGGCAACCTACACCTTCCTCCAAATCAGTTATGTATATCACAAACAGCAGTGGTCCCAGCATGGATCCCTGTGGGACACCACTGGTCACAGGTCTCCATTTTGAGAAACCCCCTTCCACTTCTACTCTCTGTCACCTGTTGCCCAACCAGTTCTCTATCCATCCAGCTAGAACACCCTGGACCCTATTTGACTTCACCTTCTTCATCAGTCTACCATGGGGAACTTAATGCCTTACTAATGTCCATGTATATGACATCTATATCCCTTCCCTCATCAACCTACTTTGTTCCCTCTTCAAAGAATTCCATTAGATTTGTAAGACATGACCCTCCCTGCACAAAACCATGCTGCCTATTACTCTAGAGTCCATTTTCTTCCAAACGGGTATATATCCTATCCCTAAGTATCGTCTCCTCAGTGATAAAATGAACATGGCGCTTAAGGCTATACTGATCATTAATCATAACATAACAGTTTATATGTTATTTCGCATGTGTTTTAGAAAATGAGATAAAGAATTGATAAATGTATTAGTTTTATACCGCAATAACAGCATCAAGTGATTTCACATCACACATGGCAAAGAAAAGAGATTTCTACAACGTTGCCAATCCAAAGTAATGCAAATACACTGAACTCCTTTCCCCTTTCCTCCTCTTTTCTTCTCCCTCTGGCACAACTTTCACTCATTGTCTTTATTTTTGTGAGGTTGCTGAGAAACTGGCAATGCTGTCAATTTGATGGTGATTTGCATTGCAGTATGTTTGCACATATCAGGAATCAGCTGGATATTCTTTCTTTCTGTCCAAGCTAAAGTGGTTGTTTTCACACTGAGATGGAAATGCATTCTTAGAATACCTGGGCCTAAAATGGATTGCATTGAGGCCTCTGTTTATCCCCAGTTTAACAGCCGAGTCCCTGATAAATTGGTGGCAATACACCATGCCCAAGTTCACACAATTTATTACTCATTAAAAGTGCTATTCAATTCCATTGCGTAGATCTCCAAGTTCTATGAACTAACCACTGCCAAAAGGTGCAGTCTTCTAGTAATAATCTGAAACAACATTATAAAGATTATGGTATCCAATGGAAAAACTCTGGTCTTCCCTCAATAGCTTCCCTTGTGGGCAAGGTGAAAATTTGGGATTTGAAGTCAAAGATCACAGGTATAAGCCTGCATTCCAAAATTCTGCAATGCAGTGCACTGAATCCATCGTCTTAAAGAAACAATATGTTGCAGTTCTGTGTGGTTTTGTCTTTTAAAATTCTCACTCCTCAGACCTCTTGATGAATTCAAAAAGTTGGCAGTATTGTCTCAACACACAATTCCAATCTCATTTTTGTCTCAAGTGAAACTTCATCCTCATGTTCTCAATACTTCTCACTGGATGCATGCATCTGGTGTGCATATGGCATGGAACACATATGTTGCTCATTTGCAGTACTTCCCATTTTTCTATTAATTGCATCAACAATTGTTACACTGACTTGCTTAATGAAGTATGGTATTTAGCTTATTCTGAATTGCCAATTTCAATTCCATTGCCCTTTCCAGTTTAATATCATCTGTGTATTTAATCCCTTTTGCATTGTGTTTCTCAGTTCAAGTTATCATTGTATATTAGAAACAGCAATGCTCCAACACTAATCCCTCCGGCATCCCATCCACCTGAAAGTGACTCAAATGAATGCCCATGAAATCTGATACAGCAAGCTGGTTAGGGTCATCAGTTATCTTGACATACTGTTCCCTGAAAGCAATCAGGATTTTCTTCTTCTGAATCCGTGTTGATCCCTGTTCTCTGTCATTACTGTACAGATAATCTTCCAAGTTTATAGCTAAATAATTCCATTACATTACTCAGAATTGCAACAAGTCAAGTGGATGTTACCTGTGTCTGATACGTAATATTTTAAAATATGTGCACCATGCTTACTTACAATATACTGGTATCTCCTTGGATCCTTATAATGGTATATTCCTCAGACACCTCTCTCCACAGTTTCTGTTAGCAGCTGGGACAAATATACTCAAATATATTATTTCTGAATCTTGTTGCAGACAGGGCTAGATTTGTTTGCATCGTATAAAACAAAGGAGAAATAAACTTTCTCATACTTTTGTCATCGTTATGCCTGATTTATTTATTTAGTTTTTACTTTGTCATCATATATTGTAGAACTATGAGCCTTGGAGATTTTAATCCTGTCCTTTGTGAATTACAGAGAATACTTTTACGAGCCTGTGAGGAAAAGGTGGGACAGCGAAACGAGCTGAGTTGCTCTTACAGAAAGAATACGCAGCGTGGGCTGAGTAGCCTATGATTCAGTGATGTATCACTTTTACCCACAGAAACAATTTGTGAAGGGAAACTTGAAATTCCCAGGGTGCAATAGAACTTACCAAAGACTCTCACACATGCTCTTTTTGCCCAAGTATGAGTTAGTTTATCCCTTGAATAAAAACATACAAGGATAATGTGGTCTCTCTCCGTTAAATATATTTATGTAAATTTGATGATAACTAGAGACATTTTATACTCAAACTCTTCAGAGATGTTATTACACATCTCTGGAGCAGGTGGGACTTAGAATCCTGGTTCAGAGATAGGGACACTACCACTGCACCGTGAGAGTGTTTATGAAGAAAACTGGCACATGTTCTTAATTCGAGCAAATTGCATGATGCTGAAAAGGCAGCAAAAAGAGAAGAGGTGTGAAATGTGCCTGTTGAGGGACAGTTTAATGAGCCCAATTGTTTAATGCGGTATTAATAAGGATTACTGAGTGTCAGTGACTGTATTGCTACCTCTTAAAAATAACTGAGCAGATAACGCATTTAGCTCTGGTTTAAATGTCCTGTTTGTTATGAAGTTCTCCCTTTTTAAAATTTAGACATTAGGCAAATTTGGATTTGTTTCATTAAAATTTATCAGACAGGTAATTTATTGGTTAGATCTGTTGTTTCATGATTTTGACAATCCTTTTGACATTTTCCTTTCTAGACAAAATCAATTTCAGGAAATGCAGTGTAATTTTTTGCATTTAGCAGCTGCTGGGTAGCCAGAGTAGTCAGAGTCTCGTGAGACAAAGAGTGAGTATAACCAGACACTATGCAGCTGTTGCCAGAAGTCCGCCCGCACACATTAACTTGGGCAATAGCCTGAGACTGATAGGATGGCTGCAAGCTTGGTCATTTGTATTTTATGCTTTGAAACAGATGATAACCTCGATCTGCGCCTTGACTGATGAGCTGTTTGTGGGGAAAACATTTAGTGCTTCTACACAGAATATATGAAAACAATCGGCATACAGTTTAATGTTCCAGAAAATTCCTGGTAATAACACCAGTCTAGAGTGCAACTGATTATTTCGCTTCTTAAATTTATTGATTGATCTTTTGATTTTCCTTTATGTTGATAAATTCACCTACAGTGAATTCAGCAATGCTGGTGAATCCAGGCGAGATGAATCATTTGTTTCATTAAATTTTGTGAGTGATGTTTTTCCTAACAGGCCCATGTGGTTTGTAGTGAAATACTTGCACAGGTTGTTCCCAAGCTCCTCCGGTATTCTGTCAGACATGTCTATGTTACCCCGACATAAGAAAAGCAAAATACTTATTTTCTGTAATTTGGTACATAATGGTATGCAAAAATTAGATTGAGATATAAAATATAGAAGTCACAATTTTCTGCCATCTGTTTTCCCGGTACATTATGATTTTTGTAAATCATGATAATTGTGATCAATTAACAGAATATGATTAAATACGCTCTCAATGAGAGCTCTTTACTTGAAACAAATGATTCACAATAATGTAGCAATATCACCATTAATCAGTCTTCATGTTTTAAAACTATGTTGCCTTAACATCAAACCAAAATCCTTAATTAAGTTTTGTGATTTGAATACCCTTCCCAGAAAATTCCAAACATATATTGGAAGCAACTTAATCCTTTTAAGAATACTCCCAACATTATATATACTGGAGAGAGAACAGGAGTTTCTGAGACTTGCAGTATATATTTTACGTAATGCTTCACTCCATCTCCATTATAGTGAGGTGATGGGCTAATTGTATTACTGCTTGACTACTAATCCAGAGACCCAAGTAATGTTCTGGGAATCTGGGTTTGAATCCCACCACAGCATATGATGGAATTTGAATTCAATAAAAATCTGGAATTAAGAATCTAATGATGACCATGAAGCTGCTGCCAATTGTCGGAAAAGCCAGTCTGGTTCACTAATGTCCTTTTAGGGGAGGAAATCTGCCAACCTTACCTGGTCAGGCCTGCATGTGACTCCAGACCCACAGCAATGTGGTTGATTCTGAGTTGCCCTCTGGACAATAGGAGATGGGCAATAAATGCTGCCTTAGCCAGCGACATGCTCATTCCATGAATGAAAAAATTCTGTGCTTCAAACAATGTTGAATGCATGCATGTTATTTTTTATTAATATTCCTCTTCATACAAGATCACACATTTACTCAATTCATTCTTCTCGTGCTCTGTTTTCAAAGACAATTGGAATCTACTTCTTCTTACCAGCAATTGAAATCCAGTTCTAAGTTATTGGAGAAGTACTTGTGATGAATTAATACTACAGGAACTTAATCAAATCTTGTCTTTTCTCAGGTGATTAAAGGCAGATTTTACCTTTTTTATTTTTACTCATAACCAATATATGAAATAAATTTAATCCCTTTTGTGCCACTGTATGAGAGAGATTTATCTACCTTTGCTTTGTTTAAGTTTACTTTTAATTTTGTTTAAGGTTTTGCCTCAAACTATCTCAAAGCTATTATTTTGGGTACTTAATAGATGTTGAAAAGAACAGCTCTCTAAATGTATGCCCCCTGGTAAGGTTTGCATTCAGCTACAGTATTACATTTGAATCTGTGTACAGCAAAGAATTGCTGGAATTGATCTCCCCAGGAACCTCCCCCCAGCCCTTCCAGTTATGAACAGACCCTGGGCAAGGTTCCCCAAATTATTATGACTTAAGTCTGGATTTTCCAACCTGTCAAGCTCCCAGATTCAGGAAAGATGAACAGGCTCATCTGTTTTATTCACCCATCCCCTCAGTTGATCATAAGAAGGTTAAATTACCAAGATCCTCTCCCTTTGGGATACCATTCTCCCAGATCAAATGAATTTAAAAGGAGCCAATTTAACCATGCTTTCTTGAGTTACCAAAAGAGTGAATTTATTAGTTACTAAATGTGAAATAAAATAATCAACACAGACAAATGGAGACGAAAAGATATATGGATCCGTTTCTGTGGGTCATTAATGAAGGTTTATATTTGAACCATCAATTTCAGAATGTTTGAATTTGCAAATCTTTTGAAATCCTTTTTCTTTGTTTTTGTTTCATGGTGGCTGGTTGATAGTACTCAGAGTGAGAGGGTCCTTCTTTTCTCCTGCTTTTTTCCTTTGGTCTTCTGGCTAGGTGGTACCTGGTGTTTAGAGTGAGACAATGCATTTACCTACACTGCAGGAGTGACTAGTGAGTGGTTCTTCAACTGTGACCATCACAGCACATCAGCAGTCAAACCCAGAACAATAGGCACAAGTACCCCAGCCCACTGGCACACACAAACACCTCATCTCTTAGCATACCTTTTAAAAATAGCAATGCATACCAGGGTTGAACTGACTTTAAATCTCTGTTTTCATGTTTTCTTGAAAGGGAAGAGACAAGCATGTTGTTTACTCTGACTGCTTTCTTTTCTCTCATCATATTCACAGTCTGAGGTAACCCTCAGGAGATTATAATTGTTTGTAGCGCATTTCTCTCTTTTGAATCCATCTCTTTGAAGCTTCCTCGACACCTTGTCATGTATGACATTCCAAGGTCAATATCTCTTCAAAAATCCATTGAATTTACGTGATCTGTAATTTTGGTTGTTTCAGTCCTCTGTGAAAAACACATGTTGGCATTAAACTTTGATATGTCCATAGGTGATCTGGGATTATGATCCATTGGGTCATAGAGTCGAGAGGGTAGTCACTGAAGTCCTCCATCCTGCTCAAACCTTGTATAACCTTAGCATCTGTCAACCTACATCATTAAAATATCGGATGCTGCATCCAAGAATCCGGAGTCAGTCCTTTGCCCTGGCATTGTACATTGCAGCATCAACTTCTGCAACAACATTCTGTAATACAAAAGTGCTTTCCTTTAAGAAAAACACACTGCTTTTAAGAACAGAAGGTTGGCTGCACCAAATGCTATGTGTACCAGGCCTCTTGCCTTCCTGCAGAGCACAGTAGCAGTTAGATGCATTGTAGTGTCGACAGTTGGTCCAGTGCTCCTATAATTTGTTAACCATCAAGTAAATGAGCAGGCAGCACAGATTGAAGGACTGCCTACCTTTATAGGAAACAGCATCGGAAGGTTGTGAATTGTGCCTCTGCATTAAAAAAAACATGCAAGTCAATCCATAGCATGTGAACAGAACCCTGTTTATTACAAAGCCATTCCTCTAGATTCTCATTGTGCAGATTAGAAATTCTGATGCAGCTATATTGCTTAAATACGGATGAAGTAGAATGTCTCTTTACCTCATTTTTAAAATTCATTTTGAAGTGAAATCAATCCGTCTTCGCATTTCTCTGACCAAATGCATTTTTTTGGTGCAGCTTTTGTTCAGATTGACTTCAATAATTGGGACAGGCATGAAAATAAAATAATTTATCCATTCTGTGTGACTACCTGCAAACTGCTTGCGTCCCTTTCCAAGTATTTGAATTGCAGGTTTGTTGGTTACAGCCTGCTGTTTATGTTGAACATTAATTTTTACCTCCTTCTTCATGACCAACCGTCCAAGGATACATAAGAGAGCAATGACTGCCCATGGATGAGTTGGTGTTACAAGTTGATAGTTGCAACATAGATTTTTGTTTCATCTGTAGCAGCTATTTTTGTGAATGGAATATATGAAATAAGTCCATTTCATTCATATGAGGATTTGCTTCTTGGAACAAAAGTATTGAATTTGCTCATTATTGCCTTTGATGTGCCTCTTTACTAGCTGAACTTTAAAATAAGAACTGCCGAACTTCCAAATACATCTTAACTCTATCAATTGCGATTCCTCTCAAAAAGTAAAAATCTGGCCTCTGAAACCATTTTCACTTCCTTTATGATGTGGGACATCAATATGATGATGTGCATCATTTCTAAATATAGTTCTGACACACACTTACGAAATATGCATGAGGATATATTTAAAGTATTTGCCACTTAGGAGATATATGTCCAAATAAATTATAATGAACACCCAGTTCCATTTGTTGTACATGATATTGTATATAATCTCATTTGCTCTCTCCCAGAATGTTTAATACCGTATATACTCGAGTAATAATCGAATTTTTGTACTACTTTTTAAGGTTAAATTATTGGGTCGACTCTTACGTGGATACTACTTTTGAGGGGCTGAAATTCATGCCTATCAAAATTCATACCATATCATTAGAAGAAACCCAATTGATCTTGAAACGAATAAAGAAAAATAAACAATGAATTACGCTAATTCTGAAAACCCGGAGTAGAACACACCAGCCAACAGACTGGAAGACTGCGAGCGGAGCTGAACAAACGGCAGACTGGATTCTGGAGTGGAGCATGATGGTCGACAGACTGACACATAAACATTGATCTGATATCTGCGAAGAACTAGGGTTGACTTTTACACAAGATATGTGGAAAATGTCAGATTATTTGGCCAAAAATAGGGGTCGGCATTTACATGAGATCAATTATTACTCGAGTATATACAGTAATTGAAACATTACCAAACTAAAGCTAATTATCCCTCTGATACTGATCAGGGTTTCAGTGAAACATGTTCCCATTTTCATAGTTGGATACAGTATCGCATTTTCTACCAGATGCACAGATATAAATTACATCATTCTGTGTGCATTTTGATTGCTGACTCCATTTAACATTTAATTTTTACCAAAACATAATAAGTGTTACTTACCCTCACCAAGAATAATGTCTTGGTAATGTCTCCAAATATGAAAGCAGTCTGCAGACAATGAGCATTCCTCAAGTAATAGAAACCTTTCTTTTAACTACACAAGGCTGCTTCTGTCATGTGACATTTTCTAGAAGAATGGCCAAACTGCTATAACATTCATCCTTACTACTTGGCTGTCCCTACCCCATTCTAATACCCTAATAGTGAACCTAATGCAATATAACAAATGTATAGGTATGCATTTTCTTTAATGCAATAAATCATGTCAAGGGCCTTCACTTAAGAGAGTGCCAATTAAGCAGTTATAAAAGGTTTGAGCAAGCTGATCAAAAATATGTTTTGTTTTGAGTGAAATTGTACTTCTGTACTTCCAAAGTACAGAACCTAACTGCTTGAGAGCTTTGACCCTGAGCACCAGAAGCTTGTGGTTGATGAAAAGGTTCTAGTGCTGGAGACATGTGGGAACCAAACTAAATCAATGTAGAGGCTTCTGCTTTAGACATGTGCATTATCAGTAAGATAGTGAGAAACTTTACCAGAACTGAGAAGATATATCACACATTTTCATTGATTATCAATGCAAATTTCTTGGCACAGTTTGTTACACTCCAGGAGAAATCTCTTTATAGCATAGTTTGCTGACCTCAATGCTTGCAATAATGAAAATGCCAGGAACATCTCTGCATACCTCGACACGGTCCTGTCCCCCTTAGTCCAAGAACTCCCCACCTACGTTCGGGACACCACCCACGCCCTCCACCTCCTCCATGATTTTCGCTTCCCCGGTCCCCAACGCCTTATCTTCACCATGGACATCCAGTCCCTGTACACCTCCATCCCCCATCACGAAGGACTCAAAGCCCTCCGCTTCTTCCTTTCCCGTATCAACCAGTACCTTTCCACTGACACCCTCCTTCGACTGACTGAACTGGTCCTCACACTGAACAACTTC
>NC_057733.1:33221362-33265866 GCF_004010195.1 Chiloscyllium plagiosum | reverse complement strand
CTCCGGCCTATCACCCTCACCTTGACCTCCTTCCACCTATCACATTTCCAATGCCCCTCCCCCAAATCCCTCCTACCTACCTTTTATCTTAGCCTGCTGGACACACTTTCCTCATTCCTGAAGAAGGGCTCATGCCCGAAATGTCGATTCTCCTGTTCCTTGGATGCTGCCTGACCTGCTGTGCTTTTTCAGCAACACACTTTCAGCCCATGAACTGGCAAATGCCAGGATTGGAATTGACACTTTACACAACAAATTATTTGCCCAATAAATAATTATTCCTTTGTAGTCTGTTAAGCAAGATATTGCTTTGGAGCCAAGCTACTCTTAAGATACTTGTGGCATCATGTAAAATTACAAGTCCATAGTAATGCAGAACTTTATTTTGTTTCACTTGACCGATGAATAATCAAGACATCTGTATATCTGTGACTAATGCATTCCCTCTCCTCAAATTTGGTGAAAGAGAGACAGTATAAATTAGATACTTGATCTGTCATCAGCAAAGCTGCAATAACAAAGATTGTCCTGCCCTCCACTGTTGTTTCTTTCTGAGCATCAATGACATTGGAAGAGAAGAACTGCAGCTAGAAATAAAATAATACACTTAATTAATACCCTTTATCTCACAGTAATAGTTAATTTCTATTTTCTTTAAATTAGTAGCTTTACCTTATGGTATTGTGTATTTTAATAAATTTCTCATTCATTAAAATTATTGGAGCCAGGAAACAAAACATTTGTCCATGTTGGTCACCTGGTATTATTATCAAGCACTCCCAATTCAAGCATAAAATTATTTTGGTCATTGAGTGATTAAGAAGAATCAAGAGATATTTTCTAATCAAACTGTTCACAGATATTACTACATATCTCTGAAGCAGGTGGTACAAGTGTACTTCTCCGGCACATAATCAAGAATCCAAATCAACTAGCTCATCATCAACATCACCACATAGTAATGCAGATCTACCTGACTCAAAAATCAATTGTGAATTTGGTAAAGTACTTAGATTAGATTACTTACAGTGTGGAAACAGGCCCTTTGGCCCAACAAGTCCACACCGACCTGCCGAAGCACAACCCACCCAGACCCATTCCCCTATATTTACCTCTTAACCTAACACGAGGTACAATTTAGCATGGCCAATTCGCCTGACCTGCACATCTTTGGACTGTGGGAAGAAACCGGAGCACCCGGAGGAAACCCACGCAGACACGGGGAGAATGTGCAAACTCCACACAAACAGTTGCCCAAGGCCAAACTTGGGTCCCTGGTGCTGTGAGACAGCAGTGCTAACCATTGTGCCACCATGCCGCCCAGTAAGTAATTGGACTTTATTCTGAATCCTATGACGATGTATAACATCTCGTCCGGCTGTTATTGGAAGGATATTATTAAATGGGAGATGTTGTCAGGAATAGACAGTTTGAGTTATAAAGGTAGACTGGAGCATTTTTCACTGGGGTGTAGGAGGGGTGACTTATAGACGTTTATACAATCATGAGAGGCATAGGTAAGTTGAATAGCAAAAGTCTTCTCCCCCAGGTGGGGGAGTTCAGAACTAGAGGGTATATTTTTAAGGTGAGAGGAGAAAGATTTAAAAAGGACACAAGGGACAACTTTTTTTACACAGAAGAGTTCATATGTGGAATGAACTGCCAGAGTTGGTTTACAGGTACAGTATGACTCTATGATTCTATCTTGAAGCAGACATTACCCCAAAATGATCTGTTTTAATCCCTCAAGGATGAAGGTCTGTAGTCACACGTTTTACAACATGTGTGCAATGTTTAAACTCTCACTGTTGGATTACATGAATTAGATGTTCCAATTAACATGAGCTGAGTGGCAAACTTCACCATTACATTTTTGAGTGCATTGTTACCATCTTTCTATCTCTGCCATACATATTACAGCCTGTAGAACATTGAACAATCCTACAAGTTGTGAAATGTGGAGCAGCTCACAAAGTGAGCTCTATAAACCAATTAAAGGAAGGCATCAAATGCTGGATGTGAGGGCATGCGTTTATTTGCACACTCTCCAGCAAATGCCTTCCGACATCTGTTATCCTACCCTCAAGGTTTCCTCATAGCAGCATGGTGGTAGAACCAGGGTTCATGGACAGTGAAGCTGTCTGCAAAGCAAAGCTCTCTCCACTCTGTGCCACTATTGTCTTTAGGTTTCAATTGCAAAAGTCTGCTGACTCCTGACATTTAATAATCTCACGTATCAGTAATTATATGCCCTCTTTGCCAAATTTGTGGAACTTTAGTACCACAAAGTGCATTACTAAATGAAATGATTTCCCACATTTATCGAGCATAGATCCTTTTATAATTGGCAATATGGAGCAGACGTCTTGCCTGACTGAGATGGATTTAAAAGTAGATCCCAGAGTGTGAGTGAAATTCATTTGGGCCTGTTTCAAATAATGTGTTTAATTGGCTGTCACAAACTAAAGTGAAGTCAGCTTACCCCTTTCTCGTGTGGTCTGAAGCCACGTTAGAAGTTTGTGCTCATGAAAGACCTGTTGAGAAGAAAGAAAAATCAAGAACTGCCTTCAAGCTTGGACACCAAATAATGCTATTTATTATACACAACTCCTACACGCTGCTGTACATGGTAATCGCAGTTAGACCAGGCTCTTTCTTACAATTATATTAGGTAAGGACTAAAAATTCTTCATATGTTCATGTCCACATGCCTGAGAGAGTTCTAACTCTGTTCACACTCTTGTGCTATTTGGGTTTAGTGATATGCAGCTCTATTACATCATCACAATGTTGCTCCAGGGTTCTGAAGCAATTAAAAAAACATTTACAGCACAGGTAGAGGTCACATGAGTACAGGATGCCAGCTGGTATACTATGTACAAACGCATATCACAAAATGGTATCATTTAGGCACTCAGCCAATAACTGACAGCCCATTTTACAACACATTAGATTTTCTTTTCCACTGACTTTGTTTAAAAAGAAAATTGGACTAATTGAAAATAGACTTCTACTCACTGTATCCGTTTTACGCAACTGGATTGGGTTATTTCAGTGTGCTCTGTTTCCAGTGTATTTTTGTTCCCAATTCTTGAACCGAATATTTAATCTTCTCATTCATAGCAATCATATGACAAATGCTAATAGCCACTTTACTGTAGTTATTACATATTACCTTTTGGGGCACTTAATAGGTATAAGGTGTTATTATTCAATGAGCATTGGTTACTTCTACAAGTGCTAGCTTTCAATGTTAAGTATGTCACTCTGTGACAAATGAGCGATTATTTTATAATGAGAATCTATTATTATGTGCTTCCTTGATTTGGTCACTGAATTTGAGAAATTACTCAATGTGGCATCTGAAAAAAATGTGTACCTGCTAATTATCTGAAAGTTATTTAAGTTTGCAAGTAACTCACACAATATTCGGTAACATGCAGATTGCAATGGCACAATATCATTTATCCTTTGATTTATTTTAATGCCTTAACTGAAAATCTTGGTTAGAGGTCTGTATGGTTCTGAAATCCTCAGGTGATATGTTTGCTCAGAGCTATGCTTCTGTAAGCTGAAGCTGTAAGGTAGAATTTAATCTACAAAATATAATAGAGAATCATTTCAGACACATCAAAAACAGTGCACAATTGGACACTTGTGGGATGTGTTGAACATGCTACAAATTCAGAACATGTATTAAACTTGGTGGATGGATAAAAAAAGAAAGCAATAGAATATCTTTAATTAATAATTCCGTTTTAAAATAGCACCCAAGATGCTCATTTTGGCAACTTGTGTATTTGTATTTTGACGTTAGCTTATTATCTTGCTTTTTGAGAGTCAAGAATCATGGGAGAACTAATTGCTTAAACCTGTGAAATGATGATTTTAACATGTAGGAAACTGAGGAGGAGAAAGAAAAACGGGTAAAAACACAAATGGTTTCTTCCCTCACTCTGAATTCACGTTTCAGTTCAAAAAAGTTAGATATTGTTTTTAGGTTTGCCAGAATTGATTGCTTTAATCCGAAATGCTGATTAAAATTAGTTACCCTACTAATTATTGTCAGTCACCCATATTTGTTTTGGTTTATGCTCTAAAACTACAGGAAAAACTCAGCCTAGGAATAAATATTGTATGCAGCATGTGAGTTGATAGCTATGCTGGGAGATGAATGAATAATGTCCATCATTCACTGTCTGTTTCAAAATGTCATACCAAATGGAGGCTCACATCTCAGGTTTACTTCTGGGTCACCTTTTAGTCAGCAGTTATTCACAAGATTCCCTCATTCTCGCCACAAGATGCTGACTCATCCTTCAGTACTTCATCTAGATATCAAGTTAGCTAGTTGTTTTACTGTGGTGGGTTTAGGTGGGTGACCGAATCTGTATTTCAGTCTAATTTAGTCTTCCATCTTTGAGCCACGAATCATGATTATTAGCAGGAATACCAGCAGATTTCCAACCCAAAGATATTGATGCTAATTATACCCAAGTGAAAGTAAACTTGGTTCTGGTCAACTCACGTGGTGTTAGATAGAGTTAGAAATCACGCAACACTAGGTTATAATCCAATAGGCTTATTTGCTCCTTCATCAGGTGGTTGTGGAGTATAAGATCACAGGACACAGAATTCATAGCAAACGTTCACAGTGTTAGGTAGGATTGAATCTACAGCCTTCCCTTTTCCAATGCATTGTCACATCACACAATGCATGAGATTAATGCACCATCAATAACTAGCAGTGTAAAGAAATGTGTAAAACAGTGACAGGAAGTGATGTAGTGGTAGGGTCAGTGTTGTAATCCAGAATACCAGGCTATTGTTCTGGGGTTATGGATTTGAATTCTGCTGTGGCAAATGTGTAATTTGAATTGCTTCTGCACAAGAGTGGAAGAAGGCATTGAGTTCATAGTTTTCTCCACTGGTAGTTAAAAGCAAAATATGGCTGGAGATCTATGGAGAAACTCAGCATCTGTGGAGATAGAAACGAGTTATTGTTTCAAGTCACTGCTGCCTCACAGCACCAGGGTCCCAGGTTCGATTCCAGCCTTAGGCGAACGTCTGTGTGGAGTTTGCACATTCTCCCCGTGTCTACGTGGGTTTCCTCCGGATACTCTGCTTTCCTCCCACAGTCCAAAGATATGCAGGTCGGGTGAATTGGCCATAATGTTCGGTGCATTAGTCAGAGGGAAATGGGTCTGGGTGGGTTACTCTTTCAGAGGGTCGGTGTGGACTGGTTGGGCCGAAGGGCCTGTTTCCACACTGTAGAGAATCTAATATAAATAACTAATATAAGTCCAATGACTCCTCTTCAGAAAGGAATGCTAATTGTCTATTGCAGCTAACTAAATGGTGAAGGATTTAGCTGGAGCCTACTCATTGCATACTGACAGGATTTTATTTAAACAACACACATTGTACACATCTCCTGACCTAACAGAAAGCAGTTTCAGTCTGCTCCTGCAAATTGGTACACAAATGAATCCTCAGTCAATGTCCACCATCACAGTGCAATGAGACCTGACATTAATAGACAAGTAACATTAATATTCTTGAAATTACATAGGTGCAGAGGTAGGCAATTCAGCCACTTGTGCCTGCTCTGATCATTTAATATGATCATGGCTGATCTAAGCCTCAATTCCATTTCCTGCCTCCTCTCCATAACCTTTTAATCCATTGCTACTTAAAAATCGGTGGATTGCTTCCTTAAATTTATTCAGTTCCAGAACATCCATTGTACTCTGGGATAGTGAATTCTACAGATTCGTCCTTTTCAGAGAAGTAACTTCCCCTCATCTCGATTTTAAAACTGCTACTCCTTTTCTTCTAGATTGTTTTCCCTTGTGAGACATCATCTCTACATCAGATTTGTCAGTGCCCTTTAGCAATTTATATACTTCAATTAAATCTCCTCACCTCTTTCTAACTTTAGAGAGTGCAGGCCTCTCTCCTCATCATGTTGAAGGGTTGCTTTTTGGTCTGGAGACCTGTGACCAGTGGTGTGCCACAAGGATCGGTGCTGGGTCCACTGTTTTTCATCATTTATATACATGATTAGGATGTGAACATCGGAGGTATGGTTAGTAGGTATACAGATGACACCAAAATTGGAGGTGTAGTGGACAGCCAAGAAGGCTTCCTCAGAGTACAATGGGACCTCGATCAGATGGACCAATGGGCGGAAGAGTGACTGGTGGAGTTTAATTTAGATAAATGTGAGGTGCTGCATTTTGGAAAGGCAAATCAGGGCAGGACTTATATACTTAATGGTAAAGTCCTGGGTAGTGTTGAACAAAGAGACCTTGGAGTGTAGGTAGATGGGAGAGTGAATAAGGCATTTGGTATGCTTGCCTTTTTTGGTGAGTGCATTCAGTATAGGAGTCAGAGGTCACATTGCAGCTGTACAGGACATTGGTTAGGCTACTGTTCAAATACTGTGTTCAATTCTGGTCTCCCTCTTATAAGAATGATGGTGTGAAACTTGAAAGGGTTCAAAAAGTTCTGCACGGATGTTGTCAGGGTTGGAGAATTTGAGCTACAGGGAGAGGCTGAATAGGCTGGGGCTGTTTTCCCTGGAGCATTAGATGCTGAGGGGTGACCTTATAGAGGTTTATAAAATCATGAGGGGCATGGAAAGGGTGAACAAACATGGTCTTTCCCATGGGACGCAGGAGTCCAAAGTTAGATGGCATAGGTTTATGGTGAGGGGGGAGGAAGTGTAAAGGGGACCTAATGGGCAGCTTTTGCATGGAGAGGGTTGTGTGTGTATGGAATGACATGCCAGAAGAAGGAGGCTGGTACAATTATAACATTTAAAAGGCATCTGGATGTAAAATTGTATAGGAATGGTTTAGAGACGTATGGGCCAAATGCTGGCAAATGGCACTAAATTCATTTCGGATATCTGGTTGGCATGGATGAGTTGGACCAAAGGGTCGGTTTCTATGCTGTTTATCTCTGTGACTTTATACTCGATAGTGACACCTTTCTGAACTACCTCCAATGCGATCAAGTCTTTTCTCAAGTAAGGGACCTAGACTGTATGCAGTACTCCAGATGTGGTCTCACTAATGCATTGTACAATTGCACCAACACTTCCCTACCATTATGCTTCATTTTGTTGGCAATAAATGCCAAATCTCCATTTGCTCTCCTTATACCTATTGCACCTGCATACCAACTTCCTGCAATTCATGCACATGTTCTGCCAAATCCCCTTGCACCAAAGCATGTTGAAGTTTCTGTCCATTTGTATACTAAGTTGCATTTTTATTCTGACCAAAGTAAATAACTTCACAATTATCGACCTTAAATAACATCTGCCAAATTTTGGCCCACTCACCTAACTTTTCCATATCCATTTGTAAATTTCTTATTCCCTCGTTGCAACTTACTTTCCCACCTATTTTCATGTCATTTGCAAATTTGGCTATAGTGCATTCTATCACTACATTTAATTCATCAATATAGATGATAAATAGTTGGGGCCCAAGGACTGAGCCCAGTGGTATCTGACCAACCAGGAACTGATCCACTTTTCCTGATTATCTGCTTTGTCCTGGTCCACCTGTCCTCTGTCCTTGCAAGTATAGACAAGTTAGTGCCCAACAGGAATAAAAGCTGACAAGGTTCCTCGCTGTTAAATTTATGTTTTTGCCTTTCCCTGGTCTTGAGCTTTTTTTAAATATGTATGTAAACTTTTAGCACCAGAATGATACATTAGTTCCTTTCTTTGTAGATATGAATATGTAGCGTAATCCTAATTCTAAAGTAGAGCAAAAAATAATTCCTAAATGGTTTTGTGGTATGATTTTCTTCTGAATGTCAAATACGTTATTGTTGTCAGAATATGATATTGTTGTTTCTCTTTACTTTCTTTTCTTTTGTTTCTCAGTCTCTGCTCTCGTGTTAAATTTTGTTCTTTTTGTTTGTTCGATTTTTCTGTCTTTTACAGTTGTCACTTTATTCTTCTCCATTCTTGTTCCATTGACCTTCATGACTTCTCATCATTCCAATAGGCTCCCTTGTGCTTTGTAAATCTGTTTTCTATGATTGCCAGTGTTTCAGTAACTCTTGAAAAAACCCTGGCTCAGAATTGTATCCTTTCTTCTTATAAAATCCCAGCAAAAGTGAGTAAGAATCCAGAAACTCAACAATAGCTTATTATGATTCACTATCATAACAGTAGATTATCTGCAATGTTCAGCAAGCACTGAGAGACCTCAGCACAACTGACATTAATACAATATTAAAATGGTTTTATGCTATCTTCAAGGCTTCTTAGTCTGCATAACGTTGGATATCCTGTTCATTTTGTCACCAGTGTATTTCCTTTATAAGTTGGCATTTTCTTATTTAAATAATTTCTTGATGTGCTCAATTCCTTTATTGCATTGTTCTTTTATTAAGGTTGGAAGATAGAGGAAGAAAATAAATTGGCTTTTCTTTGCCTCTAATGAATCATGTGAATTCCTGGTTAAATAACAATGCAAAGTAAAGCTATTATTGATAGCAACACTGTAGTGTACGTATAGACATCTAATCGGAAGTGTTTTCTTAACCCTTACATGTTTTCAAGGATTCTTTCAACTTAATGCTAGATCAAGAAAATCCTGCAAACACATATGGCCATATCCTAGATTGTATGCACTTTAGAGTGACTCAGCACTTACTCTCTAAACTGAAGCTCATTTGGTAACTTTATCCCTTTTTCTCAAAAATATTGCCAGACACCTAATATTTCTGCTATAAACCTCAAAGGGAAAAATGAAACATTGATAGCTTTGTGGTGTAACATGTTTTTTTTTAAATCATTCAAGGGAAGTGGTCATTGCCAGTTTCGCCTGCATTTTCTTATTTAAGTAATTTCTTGATGTGCTCAATTCCTTTATTGCATTGTTTTTTTATTAAGGTTGGAAGATAGAGGAAGAAAATAAATTGTCTTTTCTTTGCCTCTAATGAATCATGTGAATTCCTGGTTAAATAACAATGCAAAGTAAAGCCTTTGACAAGGTGGTAATGAGCTGCCTCCTTGAACTGCTGCAGTCTATGTGTTGTTGGTAGACCCACAATGCCTTTCGGTAGGAAGTTTTAGGATTTCAACCCAGCGACCATGCAAGAACAGCAATATATTTTCAAGGAGGAATGGTGGGTGGCTTGAAGGGGGATGTTCAGGTAGTGGTGTTTCCGTATATCACAGATGGAAGTGGTTGTGGGTTTCAAAGATGCTGTGTAATGTGGCTTGGTGAATTTATGCAGCGCATCTTTTATATGGTGTACACTGTTGCTACTGAGAGACTATGGTGGACAGTGTTTATACACATTTTAATATCATGTATTTTAGAGTTTGGATTTTGATCTACTGGCATTTTGGTTTTGGCCTGTGCATTTGAGAGAGTTTAATGATTAACTTTTCAGTATTTCTGAAGCCATGATTTCTTTACACCTCCGTAAAAAAGGCAGTCACCATGATGGCAATGAGAATATGCTTACATTGGGAGAGTTTCACAATCAGAGAGAGAGAGTAAACATCCAAGAACATTAGCTTGCTTTCTGTTTAGAAGGATCACTTTTGTTTTACTGAAGAAAATACCTCATGACCTTGAAAAGATTGTTTTACTGATTGAAATTAGATGTATGATACAGAGCCTGCTGAAGAAATGAGACAGTTTTGAACTGTTGGGAAATAGTTTACCTCAGTGTAAAGATTTTTGTTCAAAAGGTCCAGACCAGAAATGTTTAGTTAGAAACGTGAAGGGGTTGTTTGACTTTGTGAAAATCAATTGTTGGACTAATCGAAGAGGCTACCTAACTTTCCAGACCAGAAGTTAAAAGAAAAAGTTAAATCAAACTAGACATGTTAGAGAAAGGGGCTGTCTCTAGTGTCTGAGATCTGTAATGTGACGTTAGCAGGATAGATGGATTTGAATTTTTATTGTTTTGAAAGTTGAAAAATTGTGTTCTGTGCAAATAGCTGAAATTATCCTATTTTGCCTTTTTCATTTTTGTTTAACTAACTCCCATTTTATTGTTCAAACAAAATCTGCAACATTGCACATTTGAGTTTCAGTGAGTTGTTAAATACTAAAAAACAAAATATGATCTATCAAGCTAGATCTTAGTCTGGGATCTGGCTTGTTCAGTAATAACATCAGCTGGAATCATTACAGCTTCACTGATTCCTGTCTGTTTTAAAGTTTAGCTTCCCCCTGGTGAAACAGATTCCTGGTTTTCATCATTTATACATTATTCTTTTTGTAAAAGTCACTGCTGTCGCCATTATATAAGTCATTCTCAGATTAACTCTGAAACAGGAGATCTCCAGAGGGTAACCTCATTGACATATTTTCTAGGAACATTCTATGTTTCTTCTCAGTGACAATACAATTAATTGGAAAAGAGAGTTCTGAACACACGGCAGGAAAAGTGAATTGCCAATAGAGGTCAACAAATGAGTCAATGAATGCTGCACAATGTCTTCATCAGAACCAAAGTTCCGAAGGGGAGTCAGACCTGCTGAATTCCCCCAGCATTTTCTGTTTCTTTTTAAATCTCAGATTTCCAACATCCACAGAATTTGCTTTTTAATTGAAAAATTCTCTTGTTTCTTTGCCCTGCCCGTACCACACGTACCAGCACTTTGGAGGGAAAACTTTTCATGTTTTTATTTTCGGTCAGATGTTGTATGACAGGTTCTGATTTGATGCTGCCTTCAGAAATACTTTGCTGCTGACCTGAAATTACATCTTCATGGATCTCGTCATCAATGCAAATCTGCGGTTAATTCTGACGACATTGGATATTCCTGCATATACACTAATAAACCTAATATTACTGTTCCTGATGCTGCACAAAGGAAGTAGCTTTTTCAAAGAGAGAATGGGCAGAATTGAACATCGCACCAGTTCCTATGTCTGCTGTCCTGGGTTGTCACACAGTTGTTTAATTCTTGTTCATACGTTAGTTGGCCCAGAGTGAGACTTCTGCACCACTCTGAGAAGTTGGTCCTGCTTCAGGGAGCTGCAAAGCAATTGATCATCAGCTGTCTCATCCCAGACATGTCAGTGAGTGTTTCCTGATGAGACTGAATCCAGCCTCTGACAGCAATTGTTCCTAGAAATGGATAACAAAGTAAGTGAGTTGGGAGATTTGGGGCTGGAGAGAGAGTCCGGGTCAGGGGTGGGAGTAGTAGAATTTGTTGAGGCCTGGCAAGGAAGAACAAGGCCAGGATGAACAGCTGGAGTGTGGTGAGAGACCTTTTGATGGGCAGGGTGTCACCAAAGGGCTTCATAAAATAAGTCGTTCCCTTTCTTTGCCAGACCAAAACAATGAAAGTTGTTGGAGTTCCCCTGAAGGAACTATATGTTGGCCATGTAAGGGCCACATTTGGCCTCTGGGTAAGCAGACTGCTTGACACCACTATGGCCATACATAAAATTATAGCAGGGGAGGTGGGTGGTCACTGAAAATGACACCCATAGCATTATACTCAATTTGACAGACCCCAGCCCCGAAGTTTCTTAAGGGGCTGCATAAAATTCCGAACAATCTTATAGACAATAGACAATAGATGCAGGAGTAGGCAATTCTGCCCTTCGAGCCTGCACCACCATTCAATATGATCATGGCTGATCATCATTAAATCAGTATCCTGTTCCTGCCTTATCTCCATAACCCTTGATTCCACTATCCTTGAGAGCTCTATCCAACACTTTCTTAAATGAATCCAGAGACTGGGCCTCCACTGCCCTCTGGGCAGACCATTCCACACAGCCACCACTCTCTGGGTGAAGAAGTTTCTCCTCATCTCTGTCCTAAATGGTCTACCCCGTATTTTTAAGCTGTGTTCTCTCGTTTTTAAGCTGTGTCCTCTGGTTCTTACTTTACAAATTCTCATTTAGCATTAGATTTTACATTTCCTGCTTAAGTTCTTTCAGTTAAATCATTGCTGGCCATGCAGCAATGAAAATGTTCCACATCAGTCTTGAAGATATAGGATCGTTTACAACTTGAAATATTAGTCAGACATTTTCATTGGTTTGAGATCCACACATCATGACAAAGCCAGTGTGTCCAATATTAATGCAGTGCCCCTAGTCTTTGGTAAAACCTGCAGAGCCACATTTGAAGATAAATTCAGTTCTTAGACAGTGTAACTTCAAATGGATTTGGTGCTGAAAGAAAATGAAATTTAGAATAGATTCTGGGACTATATATTAAAGCAAATCTGTGAGACAGCATGGTAGATAAAGAGTTATTTAAAGAAACAACACAAAGACTGGTCTTGGGAGCTATGGTATCAGATGCGATGGATGTGTTTAGTGACAAATTGCAGTGGTTAATACTTGGATTTCCACTGTTTTATGACTGGGAAGACATAAATAATTGTAAAACCTGTAGATAATAGAATAGAAGAACCAGCAGGGACCATGCATGCATTTTTGCAATCATTTGCAATAGGGTGCAGTTGGGAATACAAATGACAATCCAATTTTCTGTGAAGCAATACACATTGGTAGGGTATGGGTAAGGAAAAGACAGAGTTGGCATAAGGACTATGAGGGCTACTTTTGAGTGATAGCAGTAGATTCGTCATGGTCAGTCAGTATCTACACAATATGAAGAAGCATTTTAAAAAGTGTATGGAAGGCTGTACATGATTTTATGCATTCATGGGATGTGGGTGTCGCTGACGAGGGGAGCATTTGTTGCCCAGTTCTACGTTCCCTTGAGAAGGTGGTGGTGAGCCAAGTTCTTGAACTGCTTGCAGTCTTTGAGGTATTGGAACACCCACAGTGCTCTTAATGAGACCCTCAGGGGGCAGCAATTCCCCATTTATGTGTCTCAATTGGCAGCATTGTGGGAAGGCCATCCAGAGACCTCCCACCATTTGTCTTAATCTCTACCCACCACCCTCCAATCAAATTAAACACCACTATGAAACTCAACAGAAATCAGGATGTTAAATGCTAGCCTTTGTCCCTCTTTCCCAGCAGCAACCAACTGGTCTGAGAGTCTGACTGGTAGTTAAAACAACCACTCCAGGCTGCTACCATGGAGCAACAGGACTGAGGAGTAGGGATTGGAAGTAACACAGGCAGGATTGGAAGGATTATCAAAGGTATGAGGAGTGGATTGGAAGAGTAAGGGTGGAGATCAACATATTCAGGCAGAGATCAGAAGTATTGGGCTACTGTCCATTCTCAGGGATGGGTAAAACAGATGAACGGGATCCAGAAGGTAAGTGGCTCTTTCATGCCTGAATCCAGACACCCCTACTTTCCTTTTAACCATTGGTTCCTTCAAGAAAAAACAGTCAATCAAAATTAAATTGAAAATTGCAGTAAATTTTCAGGCGTACAACCTTGTTATGATATATGTCTAACCTGCCTCCTGCAAACAGTTGTTCAACACAAGTACCACCCTTGTTAAAACTGGAAGTGGCGTGGTAGGGATTGGCATATACATTTGGCATGCTCAAATCTAAACCCATCCATTTTTGGGGGTGTTTGAAACTATCCCCTTTTTAAGTCAAATGCAAAGTTAAAGCAAAATGATTTATGTGGTTTATGTAGTCCCATTAGTTGTCTAAGGTCTACATTCATGTTTTCCTATGTAATAAGAAAGAAGGCTCTCTCTGGTTGAAGAATATAATGGCAAACGGTTCCACAGAAAGGTGTAATTCCAGCCTTGCAAAGTCAGCAGTCCTGGGCTTGTTTTATTGCCTTTGAAATAGTCCACCTGAAACTTCTGACAGCAATGAAAATATAATTTAAAATGAATGATTATATGAAGGAAAAGGACAAATGTACAGAAGACGGATATCATAATAAAGTTGTTCATGCAACATCTATAAACATATTATTGTTTTTGTAATGAAATTTTGGCCTGACTCATCTGTTTGCAGAAAATTCTATCTTCACTTTCATAGTTTTCTCTCTCAACTTTTGTTATTTGAAGAAGGGCCCCCTGAATCAGTGCATGGAAAGAGAAGTGATTGACTGATTACAGTGAGAAAAATGGAATATTTCTTACATTATCTGAGTCACTAGAAATGCAGTTTGATAGTGATTAGAAATGTTGATACACCCAAGTGGTAGGCATGGTAGAAAGTGGATGGGGTTGATGGAATGGACAGGTCTAACATGAGATATTACATTGATTGTTCAGAGTATAAAAAGGAAGGAACAAATTGATTGTCAAATCAGAGGAAAGGTTGTTCTGTTTATCCAAGGAGAGATGTACTGGCACCGGAAGCAGTCCAGAAAAGGTTCACAAGGAATAGTAACTTCTTTATGAGGAGAGTTTGAGTAGCTTTAACTTGTGCTTATTTGAGTTTAGTAGAATGAGAGGAGACCTTATTGAAACGTATAAGATTGTTCAGGGCTTCTCACAGTAGAGGTGTTTATTTCCCCCTTGTGGGAGAGTCTAGGAGCAGAGGATATAATCTCAAAGGTTGCCCACTTAAGGTAAAATGAGGATCAATCTCTTCTCTCAGAAAGTGGTCCATCTTTACTGCAGGGAGCTGGGTCATAAAGTACATTTGGATTGAGATAGTGTCCGATCAGGGATAAGACAGGAAAGTGGAATTGAGAACAATCAGGTAAGTCACAATCTCCTTGAATGGTGGAACTGATTCGATGGGCCAACGACCTAGTTCCGCTCCTACATTTTATGATCTTATGGAGAGGATTTGTATCTAAGTTATTAGTACTGTGTTCTGTTTGTCTCAAAATAAAGGCCTAAATCTTCCTATTCCAGTAGCAGGGAATAGAGGGTCGTGATGGCAGCAGAGGTTTTGAGAGTCAGATGTGCAGTCAAACGTGGAACTTTGGATATCTGGGAAATGGGTACATGGAAACTCTTACTGATGGTCTTCCCCAGAACCTCGAGTTATCTGATCTAGGTTTACACTGTTTCAAAGCAGAGATTTTAGTCTTCAATTTCAGATCCAATTCATGAAGAAACACAATGTACATTCAGCACAACATACTAATATCTCTGTCTTGTGTTAGAGTAGTTAAGTTATATACATTCATCTAGGAGAAAGTGAGTATGGTGCTGGAAAAGCACAACTGGTCAGACATCATTCTTGGAGCAGGAGAATCAACCCTTCAAGGGCTTATGCACAAAACATCAAATCAGAGGTTATGCCTGACCGGCTGTACTTTTCTAGCACCACACTCTTGACTGTATTTGAACTGCAGGGTGTCCAGTGAGGGGGGCAGCAGGTTCTTAATATACCTCATCACAAGCCTCTCGAAACACTTCATGACAGTGGGTGTTAGTGCAATGGGGTGGTAGCTGTTGAGACAGGATGCTGGAGACATCTTTGGCATGGGGACAATGGTAGCAGCCTTGAAGCACATTGACACAGGGAGATGTTGAAGATGTCCATGAGAACATCCACCACTACATCAGAGCATCCTCTGAGCACTCTGTCAGAAAAGTTATCTGGTCCAGCAGCCTTCTGTGGGTTGACTCTGCATAGGGTTTTCCTCATGTCGACCATGATAAGACACTGCACCTAGTCATTGGGAGGGGGTGTGGTCTTCCTCACTGCCACGTCATTTCGTGCCTCAAACTGGGTGTAGAAATTGTTCAACTCATCTGGGAGGGAGGCATCACCAGCAGGTGATGTTGTTCTGTCGTTGGTGATGGCCTGAATACCCTTCCACATGTTCCATGTATTGCTGCTGTCCTGAAAGTGGTTGTGTATGCTTTGTGCATGCACTTGCTTTGTGCTTAATGGTAAGGTCCTAGGGAGTGTTGCTGAACAAAGAGACCTTGGAGTACAGGTTCATAATTCCTTGACGTTAGAGTCGCAGGTAGATAGGATTGTGAAGAAGGTGTTTGGTAGGCTTTCCTTTATTGGTCAGAGCATTGAGTATAGGAGTTGGGAGGTCATATTGTAGCTGTACAGGACATTGGTTAGGCCACATTTGGAATATTGCTTGCAATTCTGGTCTCCTTCCTATCGGAAGGATGTTGTGAAACTTGAAAGGGTTCCCAAAGAATTTACAAGGATGTTGCCGGGGTTGCAAGATTTGAGCTATAGGGAGAGGCTGAACAGGCTGGAGCTGTTTTCCCTGGAGCGTCAGAGGCTGAGGGGTGACCTTATAGACGTTTATAAAATCATGAGGGGCATGGATAGGATAAACATCAGCATCTTTTCGCTGGGGTGGGGGAGTCCAGCACGAGAGGACATAGGTTTATGGTGAGAGGGGAAAGATATAAAAGGGACCTAAGGGGCAACGTTTTCACGCAGAGGATGGTGCGTGTATGAAATGAGCTGCCAAAGAAAGTGGCGGAGGCTGATACAATTACAACATTTAAAAGGCATCTGGATGGGTATATGAATAGGAATGGTTTGGAGGGTTATAGGCCAAGTGCTGACAAATGGGACTAGATTAGGTTCGGATAAGTGGTCAGCATGGACAAGTTGGACCAAAGGGTCTGTTTCTATGCTGTACCTAATATATCTCTATGACCCTATATAGATACATCTACCAACATGTAAGATATGAAGGTGTATGAAGCTGGTTGCACTTTAGTCTTGTGTCAGCTTGTTTTGGAACTTAATTTTTTTTATTCTCAAACAAGTGGAAGGTACAGTGCTGGCACAACTGATGGTAACAATGTTTGGTTTTAATTTTAAAATTGAATCAAACATATCTAAGTGAGATACAGGCTCGCTTGGACATAATGGAAGCAATTTGTCCCTGTATTTGATGGCATATCAACAGATAATTGGCACTTTTTCCTGTCTAGGACCTGAAATAATTAGCAGAATTTAATGTTTCTTCAAGCACAGCGGAAAGTAGCAAAGTAGCAATTTGAAGCTAAAATTGAAATATTGGCTTCTGACCAATCAAATATTTGCATTGTAATAATGATCAGACTTTTATAATGATTTGCTTTTTATTAAGTTTAGCCTACATTTCCAGTGTTTATCTACTAAATATTGCATTTCAGTACTGTGTTATATTGTGTAAGTTTATTTAGGTGGATCCCCATGAAAATCCATTTCCATCACACAAGATTGACGATTCATTTGTATCAAATGCACAAATCCCAGTGAAAACTCTTTTTGATTGCATTCAGTGATCTGTACTTTTTTTAACTAAAAATAAATCTGTTTGGAGCCCAGTTAATATATGGAAAAATAAACTTCTATTTTAAGGTGTATTTAGTTAATGGAAAATGTTATTAATATCCAAGAAAATATGGTTTGAACATTGAATAGGTATGTTTACTTACCTATTGAATCCTGTCTAATAATAATTTAATTCCCAGTCAGATGTTCTTATCAATTGAAGTAATTTATTGATTGATGCAGAAGTTTAATAGAGTCTCTAAACTGCTTGGACTCTTTAGAGTAAAGAGACATGTCTCATTAATTAAACAATTGGTTGAAAAACTGAATGACGCCAGTTTTTTATGACAGGCCTTAATTGTGTCAAATTAAATTCATTGACTTATGATACAGTTTTCAATGTATTAATAATTATAGAGCCCTTGTGTGCAGTGGTAATGTCCTCATCTCTAGACCAGAAGACTGGATTCAAGTCCTACCTGCTCTTGAGTTATGTTATAATATATCTAAACAGGTCGATTAATAATAACCTAGAAAGATGCTTATAGATCTCTTGTTCTCGGACACTGATTCATGTGTCTATGTTCAGGAACCCAGGACCCATGCCTTTCAACCAATCTTTGCCTTCTCATTTTCTAAATATACTGCAATGTGTAAAACCTCTCAGTAAATACACACAACCGTCCATTTTCATGGCTGTTCATTGAGCAGTAATTTTAAGAAACAAGTACATGAATAAATTTTGTATGTTTGAAAGTATAGTTAAATTACTAAGTAATTTGAGAGTTGGATATAATGAAGATATAAAACTGTGCTTGTATCTCATTATTAACCTCCATAATCAGACTTCTTTCCAATTTTTCTTTGCCAATGTGTTGCTGATGGAGGATTACAGGAGCAGGCTAGAGTAGTTCCAGTAACTGGACAAGGTTGATTGGTGAAATTAAGACGATGGATACAGGACTGACCAACTGGACCTAAAGAGATAACGCGAGCTGTGTTTACTAAGTGGGCTATAATGGTTTCAGCAGCCATTAAACATGAAGAGTATGTGAGAGATAAAATTTATAATGGGATTATTGGGATCTCCAAAGTTCCCAAGATCAATGTTGAACAGATTATATCATGGTAATATTTATTAAATGCTAAAGTAGTGAAGGGCCTAACTGATACTGGTTTTGTGTAGTACTATGTCAATTTCCATCAATTGCTTCGACCATTGAAAAATTTGATGTGCAACTTTGCTGATTGGAAAGATTCAGCAGTCTCTGGTAACATCACAGGACAAGATACAATAGCTTGAATTTTGTGGTTAATGGCATAACGAGAATGCTTGTTGCTGACCTAGAAGAAAACTTATCTGAGACATCTAGCATATTCTTTGACAAGAACTTTAATGTTTTGCTGTGCAATTAATTGTAGATGCATTAATGTAAGCAAGTCCTCCAACCTTAAAGGTCTAACACAAACATGAAGTTTTTTTAAAAAGATTAGATTAGATTACCTAAGTGTGGAAACAGGCCCTTCGGCCCAACCAATCCACACTGACCCTCCGAAGAGTAACCCACTCAGACCCATTTCCTTCTGAATAATGCACCTAACACTATGGCCAATTCACCTGACCTGCAGATCTTTGGACTATGGGAGGAAACTGTAGCATTCAGAGGTAACCCATGCACACACGGGGAGAATGTACAAATTCCACACAAACAGTTGCCTGAGGCTGGAATCGAGCCTGGGACCCTGGTACTGTGAGGCAGCAGTGCTAACCACTGAGCCACTGTGCACGTTAAAGTAGAAGTGGAAATATCATAAAGAAAATTTTTAAATAACTTTTAAAAACACAGTAATCATCAAAATAGAAACATTTCGCAAATTTAATGTAACATGAGATTTGAACACAGATGGTCCAAAAATCATGAAGCAAGAAACTTTTTTTATTCTACTAGCAACCGATCATTACAAACATGAAAAAAATTAAACAAGGAAGACACAATAGTTACATGTAATTAAATCTGTGCTTTGTGTGTTGTTGGAATCTTTTGACTTTCTGATTCCTTCTCCCTTGGCACATCCTATTCTCAGACACCTTTTCCTAGAACATAGAACATAGACTCCGACCTATCACCCTCACCTTGACCTCTTTCCACCTATCACATTTCCAACGCCCCTCCTCCAAGTCCCTCCTCCCTACCTTTTATCTTCTCCTGCTGAACGCTCTCTGCTCATTCCTGAAGTAGGGCCTGTGCCCGAAACGTCGAATCTCCTGTTTCCTGGATGCTGCCTGACCTGCTGTGCTGTTCCAGCAATAAAGTTTCAACTTTGATCTCCAGCATCTGCAGACCTCACTTTCTCCTCGACCAAAACTGCACACAATACTCCAGATGCGGCCGCACCCAGAGTCTTATACAACTGCAACATTACCTCAGTACTCCGGAACTCAATTCCTCTACCAATAAAAGCCAGTACGCCATATGCCTTCTTCACTGCACTATTTACCTGGGTGGCAACTTTCAGAGATCTGTGTACATGGACACCAAGATCCCTCTGCTCATCCACACTACCAAGTATCCGACCATTAGCCCAGTACCCCATCTTTTTGTTATTCTTCCCAAAGTGAATCACCTCGCACTTAGCTACATTGTATTCCATCTGCCACCTTTCTGCCCAGCTCTGCAGCTTCTCTATATCCTGCTGTAACCTGCCACATGCTTCCTCACTGTCAACAACTCCTCCGGCTTTCGTGTCATCCGCAAACTTGCTCACCCAACCTTCTAACCCCTCTTCCAGGTCATTTATAAAAATGACAAACAGCAATGGTCCCAAAACAGATCCTTGCGGAACACCGCTAGTGACGGCACTCCATGAAGAAACTTTGCCATCAACTACTACCCTCTGTCTTCTTCCATCCAGCCAATTCCTAATCCAAACCTCCAACTCACACTCAATGCCATATCTCCGTATTTTCTGCAGTATTTCCTCTTGAGATAATTGATTTGGCTGTTTCAGCTGGTCTATTTAGTACCTTCCTTCACTGTTGCTATCTGCTGTTGGAAATTCCAGGACAACTGTTCAAGCACCCTCTTTGATGCCCTGCTTCACTACTGGCACATGCTGCTGGAGGGTCCATTACAATTAGATTTTTAAAAGCCAGATTGATTGTTCAAAATAGTTAATGCTTATATCAGTGTTACAAGAAATAATGATAGCTTACTAAATAAGCCATAAACATTTAAAGGATAGGAGATACGAGAGTGGGTGAAGGGGAGTTCTGACCAAATCAATTGATTCCACTGATTTTTGTTTTATTCTCTTCTGCGATATGAATATCACTGGGTGGCCAGCATTTTTATTGTCTGTCCTGAGCTGCTCTTGAGAAGTTGGTGGTGAGCTGCCCACTTGAATGCTGCAGTCCGCATGCCGGATGTTGATCCACAATGCCCTTAGGAAATGAGTTCTAGGATTTTGATCCAGTGCCAATGAAGGGACAGCGAGTCAGGATGATGAGTGGCATGGAGTGGAACTTGCAGATAGTGGTGTTTGTTTGGCTGAGTAGGCAGAGTGAATGGTCAGTCAGTGACAAAACACAATGTCAGAATTCCAAAATCATTTTGCACTTACACAAAATCCTAACGTTACAGTTAGTTTCAAAGGTGTAATGATGGTGAATGTAACAGTTCAATATCAAATACCCTGGAAATTCAGGACCAATGCTTTGTTTAGTACACTTATGATTTATTCCAAAGTACATTGTAATTTTGACTGAATATTTAAACAATACATTTGTTTATAAATGCATATTAGCTTGAATTATATATATAGTTACTTAAAAGAAGAATTATAGCAAGTTAAACATCACTGCTTATTTAGTTAATTGCAGAAATTTAAAAACCTTAATGCATTCCCTTTACCGGTATTTGGTCAGCATTTAATCCTCATTGAATTTATTCTCTTTCAACTTGACCACTTCAGTCACTGTTCTGATAATAATTATGTAATATTCTTTTTTATTTTGCTGATGAAAATTTAATGCCAATGGTCTCTTCATATATTACAGAATTGAGAGTGTGTTGCTGAAAAAGCACAGCAGGTCAGGCAGCATCCGAGGAGCAGGAAAATTGACGTTTCAGGCCGGAGCCCTTCATCAGGAATGAGGCTGGGAGCCTTGGGGGTGGAGAGATAAATGGGAGGTGGGGTGGGGCTGGGGAGAAGGTAGCTGAGAGTGCAGTAGGTGGATGGAGGTGGGGGGTAAAGGTGATAGGTCGGAGAGGACGGTGGAGCAGATAGGTGGGAAGGAAGATTGACAGGTGGGACAGGTCATAAGGGCGGTGATGAGCTGGCAAATTGGAACTGGGGTAAGGTGGGGGACGAGAAATGACAAAAGTGATGAATTCCGCATTGATGCCCTGGGATTGAAGAGCCCCAAGGCAAAAGATGAGGTGTTCTCCTCTCGGCATTGGGTGGTGAGGGAGTGGCGATGTAGGAGGCAGAACACCTGCATGTTCTCGGCAGAGTGGGAGGGGGTGTTGAAATGTTGGGTCACGGGTGGTGAGGTTAATTGGTGCGGGTGTCCCGGAGATGTTCTCTAGATCTCTGCGAGGAGGCATCCAGTCTCCCCAATGTAGAAAAGACTGCATAAATAATGTGTGGGAGTGCAGGTGAAACTTTGATGGATGCAGAAGGCTCCTTTGGGGCCTTGGACGGAGGTAAGGGGGGAGGTGTGGGCGCAGATTTTACATTTCCTGCGGTGACAGGAGAAGGTGCCAGGAGGAGAGGATGGCTTGTTAAGGGGCGTGGACCTGACCAGGTAGTCGCGGAGAGAACAGTCTTTGCGGAAAGCGGATAGGGATGGGGAGGGAAATATATACCTGGTGGTGGGGTCCATTTGTAAGTGGCCGAAATGTTGGCAGATGATGCGATTTATGTGGAGGTTGGTGGGGTGGAAGGTGAGGAGTAGGGGGGGTTCTGTCCTTGTTGTGGTTGGAGGGGTGGAGTTCAAGGGACGAGGTGCAGTATGTGGATGAGATACATTAGAGGGCATTTTCATCCACGTGGGAGGGGAAATTTCAGTGTTTAAAGAAGGAGGCCATCCCCTGGTGTGTTCTGTGGTGGTACTTGTCCTTCTGGGAGAAGATGCAACAGAGGTGGAGAAATTGGGAATACAGGATAGCATTTTTGCTGGAGGTAGGTGAGAGAAGGTGTAACCCAGGTAGTTGTGGGAGTCGGTGGGCTTATAAAATATGTCAGTGTTGAGTCGATCCTCGTGGATGGAGATGGAGAGGTCTAGGAAGGGGAGGGAGGTGTCAGAGATGGTCCAGGTGAATTTAAGGTCGGGGTGAATGTGTTGAAGAAGTTGATGAACTGTTCAACCTCCTCGTGCGAGCACAAGGTGGTGCTGATGCCGTCATCAATGTAGTGGAGAAAGAGGTGGGGAGTGGTGCCAGTGTAGCTCCAGAAGATGGACTGTTCTACGTAGCCGACAAAGAGACAGGCATAGTGGGCCCATGCAGGTGCCCATGGCTACCCCTTTCATCTGGAGGAAGTGGGAGGATCGGACGGAAATATTGTTGAGGGTGAGGACCAGTTCAGCCAAACGATTAAGACTGTCAGTGGAAGGGCACTGGTGTGGCTGTCAGGAGAGAAAGAAATAGAGGGCTTGGAGGCCCTGGTCATGGTGGATGGAAGTGTAGAGGGATTAAATGTCCATGGTGAAGATGAGGCGTTGGGGGGCAGGGAACTGGAAGTCTTGGAGGAGGTGGAGGGCATAGGTGGTGTCCTGTACATATGTGGGGAGTTCCTGGACCGGGGGTATCGGACAGTATTGAGATAGGTGGAGATGAGTTCGGTGGGACAGGAGCAGGCTGAGGCAATAGGTTGGCCGGGTTAGTCAGTCTTGTGGATCTTGGGTAGGAGGTAGAATCAGGCGGTGCGGGGTTCCAAACTAAGAGGTTGAAAGTTTTGGGTGGGAGATCCCCTGAGGTGATGAGGTTGTGTATGGTCTGGGAGATGATGGTTTGGTGATGGGGTGTGAGGCCATGGTTGAGGGGACAGTAGGGGGAGGTGTCTTCGAGTTAGTGCCTGGCTTCAGTGGTGTAGAGGTCAGTGCGCCAAACTACCACTGAACACAGAATTGTTCAAGGATTTCAACATTTCTCTAATTATCACTGTATTCCATCTGTAGAAAAAAACAGCATATTATAGAATCCCACTGAAACACGACAATGGCATTGTGAACCAGTGTATTGCACAGCAGGCCAGCTCTGAGCTTATTTCAATTCCAGGCAAAGGTGCTGAACTAACATTTTGTTTTAAAAAGAGGGCATTTTCATTGTGCTGGTACGAATTTCTGAAAGGCTGCTAACGTATGAAGATCAGATTGGTGTGTCAAAGAAAAATGTTGTCTCTTTTAAGTGAAGAACAAAAATTCTGGAAACATTCAGCTGGCCAGGTAGGAATAGTAAAGAGAACATAAAGTCAATACTTTTGAGTGTGGACTCTTCATTTTTTTTGAATTATGAGAAGCAGCATTGAGAAAGGAATAGAGCTAAGGTAAAGGTAGCATAGTCCAATGCACCATAGGCTGCCCACTCATTAGAAAAAGATGACGGGGGGTGGTTTAACCTAAAGATCACCATGCCTCTGAGGGGAGACAATGAGAAGGAGGGCCCTTCATTGGTAACCTCAGCTGGTATGGGAATTGAACACATGCTGTTGGCTCCTCTGTACATTGCACATTCCACCCATCCAGCCAACTGTGCTAAAACTGTTTTAAGAGCCAACTGATACAGTTGCAAAAGCAATTGCTATACAGTATTGAACTATTCCCTCTACACACCATCCCAGTTTGCAACACCAAAGCCAATTCTCACAAGTCACAGCTATTCTAGTGATAAGCTGGAAATTGGTTCACTTGCAGGCAATGTACAGGATAGCTCTTTCAGGGATATCAAAATCAGCAAGCAGCAGGTTTGTTGGTAAGCCTGGAGCAGTTTGCTTTTTTGGCATTACTGGCAGACTGTCAAACAGAAGTCCAAGCTGTATATTTCAAGGTGATACTTAAAAAGAACAGCTGCTTCCGTCACATATATTTAACACTCAGCTAACAAGGGGGACTTCGATGACCTGGCCACAACCTATTGTATTTTGGAGCAGATAACTAGGGAATCATTAGAATCAAGACAAGCCATAATGAGTATTGATGGTCTTTATTGTTAAAAACTCATTTAGATAGATATCATTTCTTCTAGTCCTTTGTGTTGCCTTGTCTAGAATATTCCATACAATGCAAGCAGGGTTATATTACAGCAAGTGTTGAGTTCACTTTTGTCCTGGTAGTTGCTGGAAATTTCTAGAGACAAGAAGCAAGCAGCTTGCTCATTTTGTGCTTCATAGCAGCAAATCTAACAATCAGGCAAAAGTCCATTTAAAAGAAATATTTAAACAAATCAATATAGTTTTTAAAATATACAATTTAGGATCTCCATGTGCCTACCCTCTGGGCAATAAATCATACTCGATCTGTGCATAACTTAAGATATAGATTAGATTTAGGTTTTATTGTCACATGTACTCAAGTTCAAGAGACAAGATTTGATTTGATTTATTGTCACATGTACCTAGGTACAGTGAAAAGCTTTGTTTGTGAGCAGTATAGGCAGATCATAGTAAGCAAGGACATACCAATCGTAGGGTGAAAAAAAAGCTTGGACAGAATATGGCATTTGGGTTACACTGCACATGACGTGCATGAGGCAAGATCAACATTAACAAGATTAACGTTATTTGAAGTTACAGAGTCCATTCATCAGCCTAATAACGGCAGGGAAGAAGCTGTTTGTGAACCTGCTTGTGCCTGTGTTCAAGCTGCTGTATCCTCTGCCTGATGGAGGAGGTTGGAAGAGATCATGACCAAGATGGATTGGGCCTTTGATGATGTTGGCAGCCTTTCCACAATGAGAAGTGTAAATGGAGCCCATGGATGGGAGGTTGGCCCTCATGATGGTCTGGGCTGTGCATTTTCTGTAGTTTCTTATGGTCCTGGACAGAGCAGTTACCGTACCAGGTCGTTATGCTTTCTATAGTGTATCTGTAAAAGTTGGTAAGGGTCCTTTGTGGACATGCCAAATTTCCTGAGCGGCCTGAAGAAGAAATGTTATTGTGCCGTAGAGTAAAAAATGTACAATGCTGCCACACATGGTAGCCATGATGTGGAGGAGCTGGTGTTGGACTGGGGTGGACAAAGTTAAAATCACACAACACCAGGTTATAGTCCTGTTGGATGATAACTTGGTGTTGTGTGATTTGTAACTTTGACCGTACATGGTGCCAAATTGGGTACAATGTACCTAGGTACAGTCTTAGTGCAGAAAAATAAAGAAATAAGTTAAAAGGTTTAGTGCGACAGTGTTCTTAGTATAAAGATAGAAAAATAAATAAATAACTTCAAGAATGATTGGAACAAGTAGCTCAACGTGCTACTCCCTTGGTATAGTATTTCCTTTTTTTACTTGCCATTTGAAAGAATCTTGTCTGACATTTCTTTGTCTACTGTTCATCTAATGAGTCTTCAAGAGGGTGGCCAATTGTGTTTGAGTGCAGCTGCATGACAACCCTTGAACTAAGGACATTTCAAATCACACATATCCCCCTGCATGCTGATTATTGTCCTTGTTCCTTATCTCGTTAATTATGTTACTTGGTTGACCTTCTACTGAGGTAATATCGATACTTTGTGTTCTTTAAAACAAACCAATAAAATATTCACCTTTTAACTGTTTCCTAATTAATAATCTGCATAACGTTTTTGCTGTAAGACAACAGCTTCTATTTATTTGCATCGCAGTGGCAATTACAAAGGAGAGCAATCATTTGACTTGGGTAATTTAACAGTGTTTCTAAACAAGACTATAATAAACCACAGAAAAAAAGTACATCAGCTTTTTTGCTCTCATTACCTATGAAGCCAATATTCAGCTGCCTCTTCATGGCCGCTTCTGTACATTTATCAAACCCATTGATAACAAGAGCTTCTAAAACTCGAATTCTGGTTTCATAATTCAGTTGTAGAAACTGATTAAGAAAGCAGGTCAACCAACAAGAGGTCAAAGGAGCTGCTGAAGTTCACCTTCAGAGGTTTGATTGATGGGCTAGAAGGCATAACCCCAGACAAGACAAAATTTGTAGACAAAGGTGACTGATGGAAGAACAAAGCAAAACTAGAAGGATTTCTGCATTTATAGTATTTATAATATGAAGTATGTACAAATATGAAACATAATGCACCCTGGTTTCAGGACAATTGAAAGAAGTATTATAGTAAATAATCATATACATACACTGGAATTTACTAATCTTCCTTCCTTGTAAGTAAGGGAGATAAAGGCAACATGTAATAGACCTCCCAAGGCTTGAGTCAAGATCACAAGATAATTGCAGATATTCGAGGCTTTAACCTATGACTGCTCATTAATGCAGATGTTCTGTAACTGCCCTTTAATTGTTTCATGCAATTATAAAAGGCCAGGAAGGGCACACCGCAGGGAACCTGCCTACTGACGGCAGGGAACCTGCCTACTGACGTCAGGAAACCAATTAGGTTTGCTAAAGAGTCACTTGAAAATAAATTATTCTTGAGCCCGCTGGAATTTAAGAGGCTCAGGCATTTTGCTGCACTAGTATGGATTTCCCATTACCATAGAACTATTGTGTAGATGTCATCCTTGACTAATAGTGATACCCCTCCACCTTGACCTGGCCTCCTACTCTTCTTGAATGTCACATCCCTTTCAATATTTAGGACCCAAACTTAGCCATTATGGAAACACGTTTGGAGGATGGCAATCAAATCTTCAATGTATGCTATCGATTTGTTTACTATGTAGTGAATGCTACATACATTGAGTCTTTAGTTTTGCCTTGTTACCTTTTGTAAGATCTAGTTTTGATTGTTGGTATATTCCTCTCTGACCTTTCCTGACCCACATTTCCCGTATTCATATTTTCCTCTCTTACATTGTCTTTATTCTTTGCCACGCCACATCTTTCACATTTGATTCCTTGTTCCCATTATTTCACTTAAAGCCCTCTCTACTTCCTGGATTACACAATTCACAACAATACTGGCCCTCGTACTGTTCTTATGTAGACAGACTCTACCATACAGATCCTGAACCAATATGTTCTTCTCCCGCACCGGACCTTTATCTCTCTAATTTTATGTGTCCTTTGTTGATTTTCACATTGCTCAGGTGATAATCCAGAGATTATATGTAACTATTGTGGTTCTGCTTTATAATTTAGTGTCTAGCTCCTCACGCTCCTCACACTTTATGTAAAGTCTTTCCTAGTTTTGCCTATGTTGTTGCAACTTTATATGGACCATGACCAGTGGATCCTCCCCCCACCCACTGCAAGTTCTTTTCTTACTCTGAGCTTGAACTGAATTTCTGGCCCTTGGCAGGCAACACCACCATTCAGCCTCTCGATCTTTGCAGCAAAAAACGCTGTCAATCCCCCTCACTATTACTCCCCTCTACTACTGTTTTGCTTGTTGTTCTCACCACTCAACTGGCTTCCTGCCATGGTCAGTTTGCTAATCCCACCTGGAGCTGCTAATCTCCTCAAACACACTGAGAAAACCTCAAACCTATTGGATGATTGCAGAGGCTAACACTCCTGCACTCGTGGTTCCTTCCTGTCTCACTCACTGTCACACCCTCATCTTCTGAGCTAAATCAGAAGACCTTATCCTAAGTGGTGTCACTGCCTCCTGGTATAAAGTATCTAGGTAACCTGTTCTTCCCTGATGGTTAGCAGTGTCTGTCATTTAGCCTCCAAATCATAAATTCTGCATTGAAGCTACTCAAACTGTAAACACTTAACTGCAGACATCATTGGTATCAAGGAAGCTTCCACATGTTGCAGCCTTAAACATATCACTTGCCTGCATCCTTAATGAGTTTTAATGATTTAATCATACTATTAATTTACCATGTTGCTTTTAATGTATTTTACCAAATTTTCCACTATTTTCTACACTCTTCCATGGCAAGATGGCAGCAGAGAAGGATGCTCCATCTGGAGCTCCTCTGTTCCACCTATTCTCTGTGTTTTTAACAGTCCCTGAGCAGCGTGTGGAGAAATGAGCACCATTGCCGTGCCAGGGGAGTGGAGTCCCTACAGCGCCAAGGGAGGTAGGTCCCAGTACAGCGCCAGGGAGGGGGTGCCCCAATATAGCGCCGGGGCAGGGGTGCCCCGGTGCAAAACCAGGGGAGGGGAGCCCTGGTACAATGTCAGGGAGGTGGGTCCCGGTGCAGCGCCAGGGAGGGCAGCTCCGGTGCAGTGCCAGGGGAGATGGGTCCCGGTGCAGCGCCAAGGGAGGTGGGTCCTGGTGCAGCGCCAGGTGAGGGAAGTCCCAGTGAAGTGCCTGGGGAGAGGAGCCAGGGGAGAGGAGCGCTGGTGCAGCGCAACCTACCTTGTTGCAGTTGAGCGCTTGTACAGAACGGACTGGAGGTCGGCGTAGAGCGGAATAGTTGTTGGACTGGGACATGGCACAGGCAGTCAGACCACATGCTGAGCTGCTGCTATTTGAAAGTCTTCATTGGATTGTAATGTCAATCCTTTAATCATGTCTTAATTGCCTTATTTCTAACTGTTTATAGACACTAAGAAATGCTAGTTTTTCCTTTTATTCCTTTGCGTCTAAAATTTGGACCTTGGTACTTGTACCTAAAATGGCGCCATTAGAGGCAGCCACTGTAAATACTTTTCACTGTACTCTAGTGCATGTGACAATAAAGGACATTCTATTCTATTCTGTTAACATTCAAGAAGAGAAAAGACCTTAACCAAAGACTAACCAAACAGCATTCTCTTTGGTAAAGTTAGAAACAGTTCCATTCAGCTTTGATGAATCTAGCTTTGTCTTTGACTGTCTGACTCAGGATCTTTACCTCATCTCCTTATCTTGGTGACATTAACTGTCTGCCTTGGTGTTTTTATGCTACCTGTTCCTCTCGTTGATGCTGACTGCCGGGCAGAGGGTTCTCACCATGTCCACTCCTTTCCTCTTTGGCCTTCAGACCCCTAATGAGGGACCTGGCATTAAGTACTAATTAGATGTTTGCTGAAAATCAGCTCCCTACCGTTATGTTTCATTCCCTTCCATCGCTCTTTATTAAATCAGCAAACATCACCCCAGGGTTCCCTCAAAGATCCTTGAGCAGGCCTCACTGTATTAGCAGTAGTGATAATTGCTCCAGTGAGAGTCCTGATATGTGAGTGTCTTATTTCAATGAAATAGCATCAGGCCTCATGGAAAGGTGATAGAGGGCTCCCTCCGTTGACCAACTGATGGGCAGGACCCCATTTACATCAATTAAATTTTGCCCAAAATATCAATCAATAACCTTGCATTGGAACTGAAAGATGTTCGCATTTTGGCGTATATTGGGTAGGATGTTTTCCGTGATGCTTTGTTTCCAATTCAGAATCTGCAGTCTTTCCTTTTTATACTTGGTGAGTTTGTGATTTGTATACCATTAAACCTTCGGTGAAATAGCAACATCAAGCTAGGTCTGTTGCTAAGAAATCCTTGATGTTTCCAGTCTGGGATCATTGATTTCCAATTGTGCTGCTAAAACTTCGCATATTTACCAACAACAGTTTCTGTTGCAGCCTTAAGCACAGCATGTATTGAAGATCAGCACAGCCTTTGGCAATTAGGAGGACCAGATTATTATCAATGTCTAAAAGGCTTTTTTTTAATCTACCTCTTCCAGCTAGTGGAATTCTGCTTCTTTGTGTAAATAGCCTTCTGAATGGGTCAAGTCATAAGTTTGCTTTTTAATGAGCCAGAAGAGGTGCACATTGCATACGTTTATTCACTCGGCAGCTGTGTGTGATACTAATTATGCCCCACACACCCATTTTACTTCAATAATCATTAAATCCTACTCAGGAGGGAAGATCATAGCTGTAATTATTTGTGCATAAAGTAATAGATAAGAGAAAAGTGCATTCTCCTTTGATTAACGTTGAAATGAATAAAGTAAATTAATTATGAGTCATGGTTTTATGCATTCTAGAAAGGATTGTAGCTAGCATTTCATTGTATGGCAATTTCCCCCTGGGAAACTGGTTTAAATTTTGGGCTCTTTTTAATCCTCTTTAATCCTAGGCAGGTCATATTTTTACTGACAAGTTATTACACAGAAGACAGTTTTCACTTCAAAAAGAGAAAATCAGTGATTGCATTTGTGGTGTTGGAATTATTTTTTTCCCTGTGGCAGATCTAAATAGACTAGATAGCAGTGACATAAATTGATGCGTTGTGAAAATTTCATAGCTTCCATTAGTAGACCCTAATACACATTGTATTCAGTGGAACAATTGTCTGAAACAAGTAATAATACCAAATCGGCCATATACTGATCTGAATTACAGTAGTGTCGCCATTTGGTTTGCTGTTGTTGAGATAATAATTGATACTTGAGTGGGAAAAGAAACATTCTGTCTTTTCATAATTCAAGATGTGGTGCTGGAAAAACACAGCAGGCCAGGCAGCATCCAAGAAGCAGGAGAATCGATGTTTCGGGCATAAGCCTTTATTCATTCCTGAAGAAGGGCTTATGCCCGAAACATCGATTCTCCTGCTTCTCGGATGCTGCCTGGCCTGCTGTGTTTTTCCAGCACCACATTTTTCAACTCTGGTCTCCAGCATCTGCAGTTCTCACTTTCTCCTTTTCATAATGCAAGCCTACTTTTAGGATTACCCTTACATTTCTGCATTTATAAACTTCATCTAATTTCTTGTTGATTTTTTTCCTGATTCTCACTATTATGCAGCTTTTTATCCAAGTGAATGAGAAAGTATTTGAGACTTATTGCCCATGGCCAATTCCATTAATTAGAAATTGAAATAATAATTCTATTATTATTATTTGGCTGTGGAATTTACAGAAGTCAGAAGTTTGGTTAGTTCATTTGGCTGGATGGCTAGTTTGTGATGCACGGCAGTGCTAACAACATGGATTAGATTCCCACACCGTTTGAGGTTACCATGAAGGACTGTCCTTCTCAACCTCTTCCCAACCATGGTGATGCTCAGGTTAAACCAACACCAGTTGGCTCTCTGTAATGAAAGAGCAGCCCTCTGGAAGCACCATGATAACTATGCCTTTACAGGAGGGTCCTTCCTGGGAGATTGTATTAAGAATAATTATTTCCTATTCAGCTTCTGTCTTTGTACGGAACTTGGTAGGACTCATGCTGACTAATAAAGTCAGAATTACATGGAATATACAGTACAGCATGGAAGCAGATCATTTGGCCATTTGAGTCGTGCAAACATTTATGTTTCACAAGAGTCTTCTCTGTTTCCATATTGATAGCCTTGTCAATGTACCTTTCTATTCCATTACCTTTTCTCTTTTGTTCTCGTCCAGTTTCCTTCAGAAAGCATTTAAGCTATTTGCCTCAGCCACTTCCAATGATACTGGGATTCACATTCTTAACCACTCCCAAGTTGAGATATCTTTCTTTGCTCCTTTGTTAGTATAGTTAGAAGTCTGAAGAGAAAAGTTAAGACAATGGAGAAGGAATAATCTTGTAAAATAGGCAGATTATGTAAGGCAAGGACAATGAGTCTGATAAAAATAATAGAGTATTAGCAACAAATGTTAGAAGAATGTTGACAAGTTAAGGGTGGTAAATCTGAAAAGATGAAGTATGTATTAACTGCAGTGATAAATGGATCTTCTTCTTGTGTTCTCTGCCTCAAGGCAGATCTGACTCACTGTCCCACAACCTCCACAGTGGAGCGTCAAGGAAGCAGATCCCATATTAAAACCAAGAACTGTAGATGCTGGAAATATGAAACAGAAACAGAAATTGCTGGAGAAATTCAGCAGGTGTGACAGAATCTCTGGACAGAAAGCAGAGTTAACATTTCGCATCCAGTTGCCCTTCTTCAGATCCCAAATCAGGGCAGATCCTAAATCCATTCCAGCTGTAACTGCGATCAATCCCTATGTTGTTAGCACCAATCTGATCCTCACTGGCAGTCCAGCTGACCGAATCAATCAGCTCACACCGAGCAGTCTGAGTTGCTGTGGCAGTATACACATGTGCTTAAAGATTGTACTGTGGAGCAAGGATAGTGATGCCGAGGCTCCTGTTACTTTCCACTGCATGACACTGACCAGGAAGCTCTCCCACTGTGACCACCTACCACTGGCGTACATTGGAAGGATTCACAAATTTATCTTCAACTCATTTGGCCATGTTATGGATGTATTGGCTGTTGACTCCTCAGGAGTTGAACCCATGTCTTATGGCTCAGAAGCAGGGATGATATTGTACCACAAGATTTTCTCGATGTGATCTAGTAGCCATATTGAAGATGTAGGACAAGCAAAGTTGGGCATTAAATATTCCAGTGTACTTGACTTTCAGAAAAGATAGACAACTTAGAAGAGGAGGAGAAATAATCCTATTAACATTGAATGGGTGTCACAAATAACAAAAGGCAGAAAATACAGATATGATTGGTTTATAGACGTTCAAGTGGTGTATAAATCAGGAAGATGGATGGTCATGCAATAAAGATAATGTGGTCATTCTGGATAGACTGGGCACACCAAATTGCCCAAAGTAGCTTGAAATCGGCATTAGAATACATTTTGAGACTATTTTCAAGAATAATACATCAAGGAATTAACTAGAGATTGGCTAGTTTAGATCTAGTATTGTGCAATAGGATAAGGCTTGTGGAAGAAGGCTGTAATATAATGGAATTTCATATTACTTTTGAGAATGATATGGTAACTAAGCATGAAAATAGTGTCTTAAGCTCAATCAGAGCTAAGACAGAGGCTTGGGGGTTGAGTTGACCGTAGTTGTTCGTGAAGTAAGGTTAAAGGTTATGACTAGATTAGCAATGGCACAATCAGAAGAAATAGCTTGTAATTCTGAACAAATGTCTATTCCCTTGAGGCATTAAAACTATGCAAGAAAACTGATACAGCTATAACTAATTAGATAAGTTAACACCATTATTAGATTAAAGAAATAAGCTTGCAGCGTTCCCGAAACAGTTGTAAGCCTGAGTATCAGAGGTTTTAAAAAAATCAGGAAAGGATGAGGAAAAAGAATTAATGGAGAAAATATTAAAAGTTTTTACAAGTATCTAAAAAGGAATAGATTAACAAAGATAAACCTGGATTCCTTAGTATACACAACAAAAAATAATTAAAATTATGGGGAACTGAGGGCTTAATGATATGAAAGTAATTAATATCAACAAAGAAAAATTACTTGAAAATTAATGGTATGAAAGCTGTCAGATTTTGGGCCTGATGACCAACATCTAGGAACTTAAAATAACTGACTGCAGAGATATTGGATGCTTTGGTTTTGATCTTTCAGAATGCTGTCAATTCTAGAGTAGCCTCCCTTGGATTACAGGGCAGTGATTGTGTTGACATTCTTCAAAAAAAAGGAGAGAAAAAATGGGCAGTATATATGTCAGTTAGCCTGTGAAGTAGGGAAAAGTGCTCGAATCTATTCTAAAGGACATGTGGAAAACCATAGTATGATTAGGTTGAGGCATTGCGATTTTATGAGAATGAAGTTGCGACTGCAAGCTTCTAGCTGATTTACGTTTGGAACTAGTCAGGCAAGTATGAGGGCAACTCTTGGAGGCAGAATATTTGGATTTTTGCAAAGAATTTGTTAAGGTGCCATTTATGAGGATGTTCACAAGGTGATTGGTTGTAATATTCAGCACACACTTAGATATGTGTTGACTTTACTAAATTGATTATCTCTATGCCAATTTGTGCTTGACTCAGGTAATGACTTCAGAATTATTATCTGTGAGGCACTGCCTTTCAATTAAACTCCTAACTCCTGCTACTCCCTCAGCAGAATATTTAATGTTTTCTTTGGAGAATGATGTCTGACTCTCAATGGCAATTGAAAAGCTGCTTCCTTACTTTGGCTTTAAAGTGAAACCATTATTGATTTTATTGTCATGGGCAGAAGATGATAAATTGTGCATTAGCTTCTTAAGACTAACACAGCTTCTGATTCTTTAAGAAAACTTTAAACAGGTCATCTGTATGGAACAGGTAACATCTTTCTGCTATAACTTGTGTTTCTTCAATGAGAATTGGCTTTAATTGAATTGAAGAACTTAGACTATTATTTGTAGAATGCAAACTTTTCTTACCTGTATTGACTATAACGTGATTCTGGTCCCATTAGTTTGGATGACCTGTTATTGCACGATTTTCTTTTAACAAGTGATCGCACGAGAATGGAACTATTGCGTTATATCAGAACTGACTGTAATTACTTTTCAGACTGGAGGCCTGTGACCAGTGGTGTGCCCAAGAATCAGTGCTGGGTCCACTGCTTTTTGTCATTTATGTAAATGATTAGGATGTGAACATAGAAGGTATAGTTAGTAAGTTTTCAGATGATGGCAAAATTGGAGGTGTAGTGGACAGCAGAGAAGGTTACCTTAGAGTACAATGGGTTCTTGGTCAGATGGGCCAATAGGCTGAGGGGTGGCTGATGCGAGGTGTTGGATTTTGGATAAACATATCAGGACAAGACCTATACACTTAATAGTAAGGGCTTTAACAAAGAAATCTTGGAGTACCGGTTCATAGTTCCTTTTGAAAGTGGAGTTGCAGGTAGATAGGATAGTGAAGAATGCATTTGCTATGCTTGCCTTTATTGATCAGTGCAATGAGTACAGGAATTGGGAGGTCATGTTGCAGCTGTACAGGACATTGGTTAGACCACTTCTGTGCGTAATTCTGGTTTTCCTGCTATAGGAAGGATGTTGTGAAATTTAAAAGAGTTCATAAACGATTAGAAGGATGTTGTCTAGGTTGGAAGATTTGATCTGTAAGGAGGAGGCTGAACAGGCTGAGGGTTGACTTTAGAGAGGTTTATAAAATCATGAGGGGCATTGATAGGGTAAGTAGACAAGATCTTTTCCCTGGGGTGGGGGAGTTCAAAACTAGAGGGCATTGGTTTAAGGTGAGAGGGGAAAGATGTAAAAGGGACCTACGGGGCAACTTTTTCATGCAGAGGATGGTGTGTGCATGGAATGACCTGCCAGAGGAAATGGTGGAGGCTGGTACAATTACAACATTTAAAAGGCATCCGAATGGGTATCTGAATATGAAGGGTTTAGGGGGATACGGGGCGTGTGCTGGCAAATGGAACTAGATTAGGTTAGAATATCTGGTTGGCATGGACAAGTTGGGTTGAAGGGTCTGTTTTCGTGCTCTACATCTCCATGACTCTGTTTATAATCTGCTGCTAACACATATCTGCCAGGAAACACAGCACTGGGAAAAAAAAAGACAGCAAAATCTACCCATTACTGTTTTGTAAAGCATAGTTTAGAAAGGACAGCAAAAGTGACAGTAAATGTCACATTGCACGTAGAGATAATTTATGACTGGAGTTCACTCCTGTTTTCAAAGTGACCATTTCCATTAGCTGTCGAGAATATTCTTCATTGTTCCTCACTTAGGATATAATTATCACAAGTTGAGAGAAATACAAAAAAAATTTACATGAAACTATTCTCATGGCACTGAACGAAAATACCCCAACATGTTCGTCGACAATACTTTTTTTTTACTTCAATAAATTTCAAATTGAAAATGTTTCTAAATATGACATTGACTTCACCTTCACCAAAGGTTTGTTATATCTTCTAATCCTCATTGCTACAGTGCAAGCTGAAAGCTCCACAGTCTGGCTGCTCAAACTGTAGTGAAGACATTGTTGACAACAAAACCCAATTCAGTGAGGAAATCAGACCTCAAAAGATCCAATACTTTTTGTGGAGTAGACTTCACCTTTCCTGATGTGAGTTTGAATCTGATTCCAAGTCTAGGGGATCTCTGGCATCCAGCAACATTGATGTTATCAAGCAGCCAAGCGTGTTGAAGAATTCTCCCAAACTACAAGCCATTAAGTAAAGTGATTCTTATTATCCCTCCAATTTTGATTGTTTTACTGAGAACCAAATAAACATATGATTTAGGAACTCTGAAGTGAGTAACTCACATCCTGTCTCACCAAAGCTTATCCGCCATTTGGAGTGTAAGGGAATACTCGCCATGTGCCTGGTTGAATGCAGCTCGAACAACACTCAAGAAGCTTGACACCAACCAAGACAAAGCAGGCCTTGATTAGCACCACAGTCCACTACTGATGCTTAGTAGCAGCAGTGTGTATCATGTACAGCAGAAATTTACCAAGGCTCCTTAGAGAGAATCTTTCAAACCCAAGAGCACTAACATCTAGAATGACATGGCTAATGGATACATGGGAACACAATCACCTTCAGACCAATCAGCTCCCTGACTTAGAAATAAGTTCAGTGCTGCTGAGTCAAAATCCTGGACGTCCCTCTGGAACAGCATTGTGATGCTTCCCTGGGGTAATTAGGGATGACCAGCAAATGGTCCAAGACAGCAAAGTCCACATCCATTGAATGAACACGAAAAAAAATTCCACACCAGATTAAAGGTAGAAACTGAATTTTTTTTTACAAATTAAGAACATTGAAATTTTTATCATAATGAAAAAATTTGACATTGCACAACTGTAAAATTTAGGTTACCAATGTCACAGCAGTTGTGCAGAGGTAGTGATTAACTTAGTATGCTATTAAAAGCAGTTAACTCTCATTTAATGAGGTAGATATTTTTCAAAAGGTCTTCACAGCAAGACCAGTAACATAAAAATAGAAGTTCAAGTCAATTCAAGTGATTTCCAAAGGCTTCCATCTGTGGGAACTTCAGCACTGCACCCTGTGGAGGAGCCAGGATTCACTGAGAGCAACACTGGATTTTTGTGTTTCACTGCACATTGGCATATGCCAAAAGTTGCTGTCAGTTTCACAATTGTAATGACAGCAAATGCTGACAGTTTAAGTCTCTTTGCAACCATAAGATTGCAGCAATGTTATGTTTCAATGCTACAACCATAAAAAGACCACACAAAAAGAATGAGTTGTGGTGATGATACAAGACACTATGGCTTTCAAGCTCAATTCTTAATTTTTTTAAAATGCTGGCTACAACGATTACGACTACATTCGAGCTATGGTGAAACTTTATCTTTGTATATCCTTGTTCAAAGAATACTTTTGTCCCAAACATCACTTTCTTAAAAAATGAAAAATATCAAACCCACATTCCAAGTGCAGGAAAATAACAATACATCAAGGCTTTTACCATCTTACAGAAACTGATAACCTTTAAAGAGAAATTTGAATTTCCAGTTAATAATGGGAAGAATGCTCCAATTTCACATTTTAACATTTCTACCTTAACAAATAACTAACAAAACCCACATAACTAAACATTCTTTCCTTTTAGGAGCAAATCATACTTTAAAACCCAGAAAGTAGATTTTTCATTTAATTTTTAGCATGACCAAAAATCTTCTGCAATAGTTTGACATTTCACTACCCCTTACGTGGACACTTCATCTTCCCACCTGAAGTTATTCTCAGCTCACACTGGCTTGCTTACATTTTACTTTCCCAGCTGGATACTTCTGTTCCCAGAGCTAACTCTCATGATAAGTGTCTAAAATGTAAACTCCTTAACTGTTGCCCCAAGCTAGGTGAAGCAACAGCTCCTCTGTGTCAAACATTTATTCACCTTTTTCCATTACCATCTTCTTTTGGATTTAAACATCTTTTGACTTTGTTACTTAATCTCTCCTGCTTTGCACTCTATCCAAATCCTTCCCTTTTTGTTCTCCAGTCTCCCATCTCTCTCTATGGCTCTTAATTTGCTTTAAACCTATGCACTTCTAACTTTTCTTAATTCTGATAACAAGTCATCAACCTGCAGTGTTAACTCTGCTATCTTTCCATAAATACTACCGGTTTTTCTGGTATTGTGCTGTTTTAATTTCAGATTTTAAGCATCCATTATATTTTGTTTTTGGCTTGTATATAATGGCTGCCTGAGAAACTGGTTTTGATATTCATAATGCACAGCTATTGCCTCTCAACAGTAATGTACTGAGGACTGAAGTATATTTATCTTTCACATTTGAAGTGTAAATTGCAGTCGAGGTTGTGAGATCTGCTATAACTCTGAAGTCCCTGATCTCATCCCTTGTTGTGTCCTGTTGTGAAATGCTCAACAACATTTCAAGGACGAAATGGACATCGAGCATTCTTGCATAACATCTCCTTGGAGAAGTGCATCTGTAAAGACACTTTTGTATTGTGACATGCCATAATCATGCAATCTTTGCTGTAGTTACTTTCTGTTTAGAGAGAGCTATTAAGGCCTACACAAAGAACATGTGTCAGAAGTGAGCAGCAGAAATAGAGTTCTGAGATCTTTAGAGAGAATCCCAATGTAGGAAATAGCAAGGAATATCTAGAAGTGCAACCTGCACCTTTATACTATTGGTGAGGCAGTATTTCACAGTCCATGCTGCTGTGGAGATGAAAGGTCTTGTGAGACAGAATTGGGACTTCTTTCAGCTTTAATGACAAAATGATGAGATAGTCACAGAGGTGAACAAAAAACCTGAACATTTAAGAGTACAGTCAGTAATTGTTTTGAGTCTGGAAAAGCAGTGCTAAAAGTTGGACAAATTGTACACTAGACCAGACTGAAGAGCAGAAAAAGCCAATCTGAAGGAAGGTTGAAGACCATTAAGACCCATTTTCAATTTTTTCCTTACACCATTTATAAATATTATTATATGTTTAACTTCTGAGCTCAGAAAGAAGGCCTAACAGAAAGACAAAGGTTAGAAAGAAAGACAAAGGTTAGAATACAGGATATAAATATTAGGGAGAATACTACACAAATGGAAAGAAAGCCTGTCTAGCATGGGAAAGCAGTGCTGAAACTGCAAGAGGCTGAATCACTTTGTAAGCAAGTGTTTTGCTGGAAAAAAGCAAAACAAGCCAATAAAGATGAATGTTTGCAAGATGGCGGACAACAATTCAGAAAAGTCACTCTACACCTTAGAAGACAATGGTACCTTCTGATGTAAAGACCATATGTGAATTGTGACTGTTAAAATGATGATCGCAGAAGGAAAACATCAAGTGAATGTGAAGAGTCATACTATGTACAATATCATGAGCATTACAGACCTGTGTGAAGCAAGCAAGATGGTAAGTCCAAAATGATGCCATCAAGTGTAAATTTGCATCTATGTGCTACAACAATACTCATCCCAAGAAGATGATTATAACTGAGAACCCAGAACACTGGGGAGTATGAAGATTTGCAATTCAAGAAAGCAGACATGATGCAAAATCCACTCACCTCATCTTATATAAGTCTAAAGCTTGGACTTGTAACTCTACATGTATCTGAAGAAATTTGTTAAAGTTGTGCAGGGTATGAGGCCACTGGCTGCTGAACAATTACAAAAAAATTACAAAAAGATTTCACTGGTATTGGCCATCTTCCCAGTGAATGATATCTCGAAGTAGATGGAAGTGCAAGGCAAATTTGGCACTTGCTGAGGAGTTTATCAGCTGCCCCAGGTCCAGCCTGAAAGATAAGGTAGAGAAGCTGGAAAAGAAAAGTAAAACATGACACCACTTACAGACTGGATTACCATCATGGTATAGCAATGGAAAAGTCTGGACAGCAGAGTATATGTATGGATCCCAATGAAAGGATCTCAGCAAAACTTTGAAGAGATCCAACTATCCCATGCCGACCATTTAAGAACCTTTATTCCTCCTTTACATCTTGTGTAGAAAAGGCCTTGTAAAGTTGAAATAGTAAGAAATGAAGTTTAGTGAAAACAGCAGGTTTTTTTTTACTGCTTTCTAGATATAATTTGGAAGGAACCGATGGTTGCTGTTTGTCATTTCCACTGCCCTGTAATAGTTTGAGTAAGTGATCTTTAATGAAGTGGCATGGTGACTCAGTCATTAGCATTGCTGCCTCAGCGCCAGGGACGATGAGTTCAATTCCATCCTTGGGTGACTCATGTATGGAAGTTGTACGTTCTCTCTGTGTGCGTTTTCTCCGAGTGCTCTAACTTCATCTCACAGTCCAAAGATGTGCAGGCGAGGTGGATTAGCCATGTTAAATTTCCCTTTGTATTAGGGAGTGTGGGATAGGTGGATTAGTCATGGGAAAAACAGGATGACAGGGTCTGGGTCTGGATGGGTTGCTGTTCGGAGGTTTGGTGTGGACTTGATGGGTCAAATGGCTTGTTTCCACACTGTACAGATTCTATGAATGGCAGTGATTGTGAATGGATATAAAAAAACAATGTAAATATATATGCTCTGTATAACAATGTAAACTTATAATGGAAAAAGCTTTTACAATCTGCATCATGTGTGACAGCATTGACATGTACAAGGCAATCCTAGAGTCAGGAAGTACAACTACTGAAGGCATGGAAAGTAGGCCAGACTAGCAACTAATGTCACATAACACCTAAATTATTTTTTGAAAAACTAAAAAAATTACTGAAGTCAGAAGTAACAAGGTGGGTGAGCAACAAAATCAAATTAGAATGACAGACAAATTTAACTTTGATAAAGCTGCCAAATCCTTGCCAGATCTGAGCATTGGCAGTCAAAGTGCAAACCTTGAATGTTTTCAGCAAGAGTTGGCTAACTTGGTAACTCAGGACATGTGGAAAGAAGGGTCACCTCAGGTGAGCAGGAATGACAAGCTTGCTTGTTGCAATCAGTAACATATACACAAAACTGGAGAAACTGTTCCTTCACTGCAGACAACTGTACAGAGTACAGAATGACCACCAGTACAGAATGACCACCAGTACCAGAGGTCCATCATTCCTCAACAAGGGCAGTGGATCAGAAACAACACTGTAATGACACTCACTGGGAAATATCACCCCAGGAATGAGCAGAAACCTGATGAATAGCCAATGATAACTTACATGGATATTATTAAAAGGCAGGCATTTGGAGTTAGGCCACAGATCATCCATGATTTTATTGAGTAGTGGAGCTGACACAAGGGGTTGAAAGGTCTACTCTTGTTCCTATATTTCTAGAATACCTGAAGGCTTTGAAGATTACATATATCCAAGGCATGTGCAGACACTGGAATGAACATATAGTTTATGTTAGTGAGTGATAATTTTTTAAATAGTCTATATCTTTTGGTAAAGCAACTATTGGTGGCACATTGGTTCCAGGGACCCAAGTTCCATCTCAGTGTTTGGTGACTGTCTGTGTGGAGTTTGTATATTCTCCTTATGTCCATGTGGGTTTCCTCTGAGTGTTTCAGTTTCCTCCCACAGTCACAAAGATGTTCAGATTAGGTGGATTAACCTTTGTTAGTGTGGGGTTATAGAGATAGAGTGAGGGGTGCCATTTGGAGGGTCGATGCATACTTGATGAGCTGAATGGCCTTTTCTGCACTGTAGGGATTTATGAAACCAATAGCTAAAAACATTATAGTGAGTACAATTTAATTCCATGAAAAAGTGTATGTTTGGCAAAATACATTGAAGACACTACCCTGTGACTCGTCATAGTCATTTTACCTGAATAGGTGTTTCTTACTGCTTTGAGGGACACAGAATTAAAACTTGATTATAGCATGATATCAGTAAAAACCCATTTTGGTTGATTATTGTTAAATGAAATTGGTATTCAGAAGGTGAAAAAGAAACATCCAGTCATGACAGTGAGTAATGCAGAAAAATAAAACTTCAAAATCTATGGTTATGCTGACGGCTAGTGACCCAAATTTATTTAATACGGAACTTCAATGAATTTTGGTATCAGAAATCCTCACTCATTTTGTGAATGAGGACAGACTTGACTGTATGATTTTATGAACTAGGCAAAAGGAGCTGCTAAACATTCAGCTACAGTGTCAGTGTGATAAGATGCAAGCTGAAGTAGCTTTTGGTGCAGCTGTTGGTCTTTTCTTTTACAAATGGCCTTTTATAAGCATGATCTAATCTCAAGATTTGCAGAAAATTAGATATTCAGTACTGGAAATGAATGACACCATTGTCTTTGTTTTTTACCCCTACTGATTTTTTTCTTCAGCATTTTCTCCTCATCGCTCTGGCATACTTGGCAGGAACCTACTTCAAGGCTGAATTGGTTTCTGCAATTACTTAAAGGGAAGGTAATCATGTAAAGCAGAACATTTTACAAAGTCAGGATCTGTTTGTGACAGTCTGCTTCAAAGTTAACTATCCCATTTACAGTACTGCACAACGAACACTCTTTTATGTTAATGGAATGCAGTTGTTCCAAATGTTGACATTTGTTTTACTTTGGGTCCAGTTCTTCTCTATCTGCATCAAACAATATAACAGCATGGGTTTGATTTGTCTGTGTAAAAAGAAATTTCCTAAGATGAATTTGTCATGTTTTCGTTCCTGTTATGTTTTTGTAGCAGAAGATTCACAATGAATCTATCATATTTCGATCAGAACTGATTCACACAATTGCACCTATTAAGTTGGTGATGAATACACCTTACTTGGAATGGTTGTATTCACAAATTATCATGGCAGTCTGTTGATGCCTCATACGGTGTTATCATTGCACTGTGACACTATTTATAACACCTTCAGAAATCCTGTATAATTATGGCAAATTATACACCAATATTCCCATTAGATTAGAAGTGCTACACAAAGACTTTCTTCTGCTGTAAGGAGAGTGTGAAGCAACATGATGAGTCTCTCAATTTTCAAACCTCTAATCACTGGTGTCTTTAATTTGATACCAGAGGTTGGTTTCAGTCACATATGTTATATTCAAGCATTATGCCTCCATACTATTTATATGGGAATAAAGACCCTTTCTGTTATCAATCTACATTCATTGTCATTGAATACTTTTCTTCTGCTGCTGTAATTAATTTTACTTTTCTAAAAGTTAAATTGTGGACAATGTTGACTGATTTCCATTTTGGTTATACAAAAATACAGTTGGAAGAATCAGTTAAATACTTGCACAATCCATCCCTTCCTTCCAACAAAATGAAAGGTTGAACATTTAGACTCGGGCAGATGGCTGCAATTCTGGACACTCCATATGCTACCCGTTCATGGAATTAAGGAAGAAAAGTGGACAAAGTGAGTTTGGCTTCATTGTCAGCTAATCTCTTCACTATTGGATTTTCCATAAGTGATTGAAATAACTCCACAGAGGCTGGTATCCTGTCACCAAGTCACCCTTTATTTATGAGGTGAGAATTCTTGACACTGATCCAGCTCCTTCAGAGCCAGCTCTCAGAGTGAACAGAACCCCTGTATGTCTAATCTTATCTATTAGGTAGGGCTTTCTGATTGGACCAGATTAATAGTACCAAACAGGGAACCCATAATCTATGAGGTTCACCTGGCTGACCTCATTACAATCACTACTTTGATCTTAAGCATTTTTGTTGATTTTGGTGAACTATGCTTTAAATGACAGAAAAAAATACTTTTGTTGCTTCACTGGTTATACATTGCATTACCCTCCCTATTCCACCACTACCATCACTGTGCCCCACACTAAAATTGGGGTAAAGGGTGACAACCAACAGTAGTCATGTAAGATCACAGTGATTATGAACTATTTTGCATTTCACATTGTCCTTCATGTGCCTCAGAACTGATAAGCAACTCCACAAGCGCCAGTTTTCCATTCTAAAGATTCAGTATCTGTGTGGAGTTGTTACAGTATTCAAAGCAATATTGCATTGTGGAAATTTTAGAATGTCTGGTAAGAGTCTTGAGAATATTTGATTTGAGTTTTCATTCATTGATTGGAATTGCATATGTATGCAGCTGTTTGTCATATTTTGAAAATAATGAGTATTCAGAAGGACTTGCTCTGATCTTGCTGATACTGAAGTGAAATATAATCCACATGTACTTACATTGAGAGGTATTTATCACTGTGTGATATTGAACTATGCATCTTTTATTAAACTCAGCCAGTTGGTAATACAACTCAACTTAACTAGACTCTTGAATGGAAAGGGGATAAAATATTATAGGAGAAGGCTGTAGTATGGAGTTGAGAAACATGAGCCACACTTGAATGTCTAAGCAGACTCAATGGGCCGAGAGGCTGAATGCTCTCCTATTTCTTCTGATTTCATTGTCTAAATTGCAGTTCTGTGTAATTTACTCAGGGACTTCCACTGAACTTTAGGTTTAAGCTAAACGTTTTTTAGTATAGTGTATAGAAACAAAATTGTCTAGCCATTTAAAAATGAGCTGCTCCATCAATCACTGACCTGGATAAGGTCAGGCCTCCCCTGTAACCAATATGACAGTCAGGTGGAAATCCCCCACCACCCCTGTGAGCTGCTGCCCAGGTATTAACCAGCAACACTCTGCTGCTGGTGGTGCCATCAAGAGC
>NC_057733.1:33192413-33220862 GCF_004010195.1 Chiloscyllium plagiosum | reverse complement strand
GGAGAGTACTGACAACTTAAATTTAGCTAGGAAATCTTCTGATTCCTAGTTTGAGAATTGTGTCACTAACAGTGGATGGAAGATAGTTGTAATATTTCTATAAAATATTTTGATCATGTCAAGAACATCCCATTGCAAATATAAGATAGATAAATAATGCTAAAAAAGAATTGAATCAAATAAGAGGATAAATATGCAGCTATATATGCTTTGCATATTAGAATAGAAGCAACAGAGAGCTAGAAACACATTTTTGTAAGCAAGAATCAGTAATTACCTCAATAGTGTCAGTACATCTAGGAACCCAAACATTCTGCAGGAAACATATTTGTGCTTTTGAACCCACACTCATCAACTCAACAAGACTTCTCCGTTTATATGTGTCAGAAAGTGGATAATTAAGCAAATCCTGTGCAAGAGACCTCCTCTTATTTTGAAAAACATTTATAAAATCTTTGTAATCTCTTCAACTAAGAAGTTATGCATGTGAATAGGTATCTGCACTGCCTTGTTCTTTCATTTGCCACATTAAAATAAAGCCATGCCAGTTATTTTTAGGAGGTGCAAGGGTAAGTACTAAACTTGAGACTCTGTGCTGCACAGATTTTAATCATTCATCATGTTCAAGACAACTTATAAAAGTTTGAATACTACAGGAGAGGACAAGATTTTTTGGGTAGTTAACTTAAGGTGAGATGAAATGTTCCTCTATATTGTGATCTTCTGACATGAAGATTTACAAGAGCTAATTCAGAATTGAAGTAGTGAAGCTGATCTTCGAGTTTGAGGAACAAATATAACATTTATGGGCAGCATGATGGCAATGGGTGGCACGGTGGCATGGGCGGCACAGTGGTTAGCACTGCTGCCTTACAGCGCCAGAGATCCGGGTTCAATTCCCGTCTCAGGCAACTGTCTGTGGAGTTTGCCCATTCTCGCCATGCTCCGGTTTCCTCCCACAGTCCAAAAATGTGCAGGGTAGGTGAATTGGCCATGCTAAATTGCCCATAGTGTTAGGTGAAGGGGTAAGTGTAGGGGAATGGGTTTGGGTGGATTGCTCTTCAGAGGGTCGGTGTGGACTTGTTGGGCCGAAGGGCCTGTTTCCACACTGTAAGTAATCTAATCTAAAATTTAGGCAGACTGGCTTCTCCTACTTGGCACATCGTGAATTCTGAAGCAAATATGACTTTCATTTATGGTTGGAACTCTGAAATATGATCTAGCTGTAGCCAATTTGCTGCAGAGACTACAATGTTGAAATTTAGTGTCCATTTGTCCTAAATAGTGTTTTTGCAGTCCCTGCATGGAATCGTGCACACCATGCTTGTCCTGCACATGATGGGTATTGGGTCTTTTGTTGTGGTGACTTGTTGTTTGTATATCGACCAATATACTGACCACTGCAACGAACAATCGGAAGCAGTGGGAACAAAACCACATAAATTCCAACCGACACAGTACAGCAGTGCTTCACAGGAGGCTCCACAATACTGTCACCTAGAAAGGGGACGAAATGTCTATAAACCAACTTCCCAGCTCGGCGAACATACCCAAACAACTGCAACCGACACTCGAGCTACAAACCTAAACACAAACATTAAACCATATTCACTAAATATGCTAAAAGGCTTTTTTGAAAAGACTGGAGACAGAATGTCATGCCCCCAACCTCTAGGTGAGCTCAAAGGTGGAGTGAAGCATTTAATCAGGTGGGAGGATGTGGGGTTACAGTCCTCCTAAATCCCTGATGGGAGAGAGTGGGAAAGCTTGCACCAGCCTTCAGGCCTCATCACACTGCTGCCAGTATTCACCCAGGAGTAGGCAGGAGCCTTCCCTCCAGAAAAGGTATCTAGCAATCTCTGTCATGCTTGCCCAGCAACTCCTGGGAGCTGGGGAGGGGAATGTCCCTCATTCACTGGCACTGATCGAGGAGCCTTATTCTGGTCATGGTATATGTGTGAGTATTGGGGTGGACAGGAAGCCTTTGCTCTTATGTTTGACTCTCATCTTGCCAGATGCATCTTTCTCTCACAATCCATTGGCGATTACTGGTGATAGTCCCTGTCAGTACAAAGCTTGTGCAATGTCTTGCAGTGGCATCACTGTAAATGGAGAACAATGATCCTCTGATCAGCCTCCAGCTCTTCTGTGGGACTTTCAACTAAGATTGATTGTCATAATACCTTGTTTGTTCTTACGTTATGATTATCCGCCTTCTTGAAGCTGGTTATTGTTGATGGGTTCTGAAAATAGGAGATGCAGCCTATAGAGAGAGGTTTTTTTTTACCCATCCCAAATCAGTAAGGTGAAGTGTTGACGTGGCCAAGAGTCTACAAGCTTTCGTGACCTCAGCTGAAATACCATCCAGTTTTGCTGCAGCTTTCCCATCAATGGGAAATCACCCGTGGATTCTGCCACAGTGATGGGTGTGAGGCTATGGAGCAACTGAAGAGAATTAGCTGCAGCACCATATGATTGAGGATCACTGCAAATGCCAAAAGTCTGGAAACAATGTGTAAGGCCAGCCAGTATCTGCAATAAAAACAAGTCACCATTTCCAGAACAAGATATTGCTGAGAATTAAATCCAAGATTTTTTTTTGATTTGGAATACATGTTGGTTAACTTGCTTAAAATTCTAGTATTTTTCCATTCTTATGTTAAGCCAATAAACCTCCCCAGGCGCTACTCACAGTTAATTTGATGAACAGAAATTGCCATTTTGTGTACAGAAAATAAAATGCAGGTGGAAGCAAAGAATACTTCCACAGAACTACAGGCTGGTTAGTCATCCAGATTTATACTGGACAGTCCACGTTTCAGCCAGTCCTCCTCCTGAACCGTATTGGGTGATTTTATGCCTTATATTTTAACTTTGGCATCATAAGCACTGCACACTGAACAGCATCCTCCGCATGGCATACACCACAGCTGAACTTCAGTGAAGCACCAACAGATGTACTCATCCTTTCCTGGCAGTTACCAGAAGCTGTGTCTCCTGAGGCGCAAGTAATGCAGCAGTGAGACTGGTCAGACTTTCCAGGATTGTTTAATCAGCCAAGGGATCACTCAGCTTCTCCACTGGTTAAAAACAAATACACTCCTTTCTTCCCTGAATTTAAAGAACAAATATCTTTGGTCTAGTATCTTACAGCCAAAGAGCTTAGCCAAATTGAAGTCTGCTCCAATAACCCATGGAAACTGATGGGATGTTTAAAAAGTTCGATTATACCAACAAAGTCTCTCTCTCTCTCTCTCTCTCCTTTTAAGTTTACAGAATTTTACATTTTTATTTAAAATAAAGTAAATAATGTTCTGAATAAATGGTTACTTGGACATTTGTAACTACATGATACCCCAATGGAGACATCCAGTTCTGAAGAGCCCCTCCAAAATGACCCAAATACAGAAAATCATAAATTCATCAGATCTGTACTCGAACACTGAAACATTTCATCATATGCACACTCAGGTGCTCAGAATTTCTGAAAAAGCAATGAAAATGATAGCCAATGTGTAGTCATTGAATTGTAAATATGGTTATGGCTTCATGGTATGAAACAAGCAATGTAACTGCATTTAAAGATTCATCATTGGTGTGATTTGCCCAGACATATTTATTTGCCAATAAAGAACATTCTAAATGAATGATTTTAGGTAGGAACTCATTTTGTTCAAAAGCAGTCAGTAGGATGAATCTCAATAATGTTGGAATTTGCTAAACAATGGGACTTTGTGCTTCTAAATGACTGTATGCAGGCCGTTGACCAATGAATGAATGGTATTTCACTTTTCTACTTAGCATGCTTCCCTCATCCCATTTTCATTCATTGTCAAATCTTGTCGATTTAAAAATGCTGCCAGCATTTTAGATCCGATGCCAGTAAAAGTACCAACATGTAATAATAAACTTGAATTCCTTTTTTAAATTTAGTGCTGACAAGCTTTGCAGGTAGTTACTTACAGGCATAACATATCCCCAAACCCTGAATTTTCATGGTTTCCTCTGCAGAATTACCAAGGTAATAATTGAACCCTGTAGGTAAGGAAGTATCAGTAGGAGCAAATTACGGCAGATGTTGGATTCTGGACTGAAAACAACAAATGCTGGAGAGCACAGTGGATCAGACAGCATCCATGGAGAGAGAGCAAACTAACGTATTGAGTCTAGGTTACTGTATTTGTCAGAGCTGGTGAAGTGTGGAGGACGCAGCATTTATGCTTTGGTTGTTGGTGGGGGGGGAGGGTGTCAAGTGCAGGGGGAGAAAAGATGTTGATAGTTCAGACTAAGTGATCAGAATGCGAGAATCAAGTGTCAGTCACCAACCCAAAGGGCACTCTTCTCAGCCACTGTCAGCCCAAGTGTCAGAGTTCCTTCGTCAATGTCTGGTGAAAAATCTACCTTCAGTGCACAGGGAGAATCTACACAAAGGTCAACTTGTAATGTAGCAGTCAATTTGTGTCCTCGATGCCAGAGTTGATGTTACATACTGGCCTTGCTTGCTGACAGCTACCTAGTCTAAGTACTCATTTCAGGAGTTTTGCCAAGATGCCACTTCTGGAAATTTGGCTCCCTACCCAAAATAATAAAGGCTAGAGCCTCCCCTCACAGCAATGATTTCCCTTGGCACAAATGTCACTCACGCCTTTACCCAGTGCATGTGTTGGGATACCAATGTCAAGGGCAATTACTTCACATTGTAAGTCCTGTGCCAAATGTTCTTTTTTCTAAAAAAAAACAGACATTTGAGGAACACTTGTTATTACATAATTTAGAAGCACGTAGGCATACCTGATCAGAAATACTGTATGTACATGGAAATGTCAATATACACTCAACCTTTTTTCTGAGAATCATCATGAGATGTCTTTGCTACTTACAGATCAGTTTAGTAATATTAAGGCTGAAGTAATACCAGATTGCAAATTGAAACTCTCACTGTTGTTTGTTACCAACTCATTTGAAAGCATCATAAGTGCTTTCATGTGAAGAAATATCAACTCTTACAAATCATAGGTGATGGTTTGAAAATTAATTAACAAGTGTTTTTGCTCTCAAACTTACTGCAATACAGAGGCAGGACAGCTTCCAACAGCATCACTTTATACTTGACCAGATGGGCATTAATTGTAATGTTCTTGGCATAACATTTTAAAAACAGAACTTGGCTTTCTCCCTGAAAGATAAGCTACGGTGGAAAACATAACATGAACTATTGAGTGCTTTTTGTGAATGGAATCTATTTAAAGAGTGCAGTCAGGAATTAACTAAAGTAATAATGTGGACATATACTGGCAGCAATCCTGAACCTGGGAATGGTCCAGGACATCACAGTCATGAAAATCATCTTACTTTTAGTGAATAACACATTCAGAGTTAACAACTGTACCTAGTTTCATGCATCTGCATTATTCTGTAATTGGTATATTAATGATTTTTATTTTGGAGTCATAGTGCTGTAGAGCATGAAAACTGACTCTTCAATTTAACGCATCCATGCCGATCAGATATCCTAAATTAATCCAGTCCCATTTGCAACATTTGGCCCATATTCTGCTGAAGCCTTCCCATTCCATTACCCATCCAGATGCCTATTAAATTTCATAATTGTACCAGCCTCCACCACTTAGTCTGACAGCTCATTCCACCTATGCACCACCCTCTGTGTGGAAACAGTTGCCCCTTATGTCCCTTTAAAATCTTTCCCCTCTGACCTCAAACCTATGCCCTGCACTTTCGGATTTCCCCACCCTGGGCAAAGAACTTTGGCTATTCACGCTATGATTTTATGAACCTCTTACAAGGTCACCCCTCAGTCTCTGACACTCCAGGGGAAATTGCCTCAGTCAATTCAGCCCCTCCCAACAGCTCAAACCCTCCAATCCTGGCAACATGCTTGTAAATCTTTTCTGCACCCTTTCAGGTTTTGCAACATCCTTCATATCGCAGGACGATCAGAATTGAATGCAGTATTCTGATAGTGGCATAACCAATGTCCTGTACAGCCACAACATGACTTCCCAACTCCCATATACAATGCATTGACCAATAAAGGCAAGCATACCAAATGCCTCCTTCACTATCCTTCTTGCCTGGGATTCCACTTTCAAGGAACTATGAACCTGCACTCCAAGGTATCTTTGTTCAGCAACACTCCCTAGGATCTTACCAATAAATGTATAAGTCATGCTGTGATTTGCCTTTCCAAAATGGAGCACCTCACATTTGTCTAAATTAAACTAAATTAACTGCCACTTCTCAGCCCATTGGCCCAACTGATCAAGGTTCCATCGTACACTGATGTAACCCTCTTCGCTGTCCATTATACTTCCAGTTTTGATGTCATCTGCAAACTTACTAACTATACCTCCTGTGTTCATATCCAAATCATTTATATAAATGACAAAAAGCAGTGGACCCAGCACCGATCCTTGTGGCACTGCACTGGTTACAGGCCTCCAGTCTGAAAAGCAACCCTCCACCACCACCCTCTGTCTTCTTTCATATCAGTTCTGTATCCAAATGGCTAGTTCTCCATATTCCATGTGATTGCCCCATGTAATCGTCTACCATGAGGAACCTTGTCAACCATCTTTCTGAAGTCCATGTACAATCACATCCACCACTCTACCTTCATCAATCCTCTTTGTTACTTTTTCAAAAATCTCGTTAGTGAGACACAATTTCCCACACACAAAGCCTTGTTGACTATCCCTAACCAGTCCTTGCCTTTCCAAATACATGTAAATACTAAACCTCAGGATTCCCTCCAACAACTTGCCCACCACCAATGTGAGGCTCACCAGTCTATTTTGTCATGTTTTTACTGCCACACTTCTCTAATACAGGACAACAATCAATTTTGCATATATATAGCACTATGAAGTAAAAATTGTAACTTCTGTAATTAATATGTTTTTGATGAAATTAATTTATCAAATTAAAGAACCTGGTTCTCTTCATAAACAATGTATGAGTTGTTATTACTATTTGCTACATAATCACGGGGTATAGACAGATCAAAAGAAGTGTTTTGCAGCAATACTTCATTTAACTTGTTACAAAACAATGTTGATGTGTTTCAGCAAATTTAGTTAGTGCCAAAAACCCTTTTCTCAGTTTTGCACTGTTCATTTTGCAGTCCTGTAAGTTGTTCTTGTGCTGAATGGATTCATGCCATGATTTCCGCAAAGTTGGGCTCATATTCATTTATATTGCTTGGCATTAACAGAACAATAACAGCCCTGATAACACACATCAAGAGGCCAGCAACATTTCTTATGCAGGGCACCCAAAGACCCATTTTAGTAACATGTAGAAATTGAGGTCAGAACCCCTAACAGTGCTTTAGATTACCACTAGCTGGTCTGTGAGCCAAGCACAAACCAACCAGTCCCATAGGTAATGGAGCTAAAGAAGCCCAGCCAAAATCAGTGCAGCATTATCCTTGTGACTCACTTCTGCCCTGAGAGGCACCACCTTCTACAACCATGCAGTTAACTGGCTAGTGGATGGGGCACCAAGTTATAATTGGAGGGTGAACTGCATCAGACACCCCATTGGGGCTCAACTGCTTGATATGTGAATGTTAATGTGATTAGTGGCTCAAAATTGGAGCTGTCCTTTCTCTGCAGGCAACGACAATCAACCAGCAACTCTGCTGATCAGTCACCCGTTGGCCAAACTCAAGCCAAGAGTGAGAAAAGACATAGCATCAGGAGATGCCTTCATGATTTGCATTGGAGCTTCTTCCACAGCTCTATTTGTAGAACCAGAAAAGTTGCTGACATTATCACCTGTGAACTGTTTGTTGTGTACATAAGCTGAAAAGTGGCATGAAGGGAATTTAAATTCATTTAATATATATTCAGTATCTAGTCTTCAATCAATAATGATCTCCTGATGCATCAAAACTGATATAAATTTGTTTCATAGACAGTAAATTCTGAGATAGAGAACTCATCATTGGTTGCATCAACTTGATGAACACACGAAACACACTTCTAAAGGTTATTAATAATTCATGTCCATTTTTACTCCCAAAATAACGATTCCCCTATATTGCTGTAGCTACAATATCTAATAATTCAGACCTGACAAAAGTCACTACATGCAAAGGGCAGTTTCTGAATTGCATTCATACTCCATTCAGGATCTGCTTGGTTATTCTTCCTTGCCAGACTTCTATTTTTGTTGAAATAACATATACATATGATGCATCTTATTTTCCAGACAGTTTAAAAACAATTGCAGGAGCCTTCATTCTCGGTGTGCAATCACTGTTCTGAATTTCAAACATGTATTTGGTTTGTGTTAATGATAAAGATCATGCAGTTGAACATGCTCTTTACCAGAGACATCTATCTGCCTGTGAGGAGAGCAGAGTCCAAAGGCAGTGTAATAAATTCTGTCGTTAAGTAGGCAAGAGAAATAAAAGTGACTTCCTTCGTATTAAAAAATCAGCAAATTGTTTCCAAGAAATCCCATATCACATATCATTTTAAACATTGTAAAGATCACTTAGTGTATATTAATAACACTGTTCTGATAGCTGGGAATAAAATTTGTTTTACTTAATGTAGAATGTCATAGGTAATAAAAAAATATACTTTTTATTCAATGACATATTGTCCCTGGAGGCAGCTCGCTGAAACTCATTTAAATAATGAAGTTGCTTTATAAAGGGCCGTACTAGCAGAAGTTTCTTACCCACAGGTCATCTAACCATGCCTTTGTAACTACATTGAAGCCTGTAAAAGCAGACCCCACCCCCAAAAAAAAATCTAGACACCTGCGAAAACTGACACTTACTGATAGACTTAAACAACTTGCGATTTGCTTTCTTGGGGCAGTTGATATCCATCATGAACTGTGAGTTACGAATAGCCTTCAATGTAGCAGTCCCATTGACAGGTTAAAATATCAGTCAGGTGGGTAATTGCAAGGCAGCAGTGGGTGATAATTGGGCTTTTGTACAATGGAGATCATTTTACCTCGTTTGCAATGTCAGGAACTGCCTTAGACTAAGAATGAGGTGGGGAATGAGTTGGAAATCAGGGGTCCTAAAACCTCTAGAGGTGCTAAAATAAAATGAGAGGGTGCTAAAATCATGTGGGATTCAAACATGTGCAGGTTAGGTGAATTGGCCATGTTAAATTGCCCAAAGCATTCAGCAATGTGTAGGTCAGGGGCAAATGTAGAAGAATGGGTTTGGGTGGGATACTCTTCAGAGGGTCGGTGTGGACTTCTCGGGCCAAAGGGCCTGTTTCCACACTGTAAGGATACTGTGAAAAAAAATCAAGTGTTTCGGGAGGGGGAACCAGGGCATGGGACAGATATGGACAGTATGGTCTCCCCAGCCAACTTTTCCTTGGTTTTCCCTCTTCATCTGCTTTTGGTTGTCCTCTTGATTTTTGGAACTCCCTGTACTTCTGGTTTGGGTGAGAAACCACAAATAAAGATCCTCAACTACAGAAGATCCAGTAATATTTGTGGCAATTATGTGATTTGAAGTTTCATGGTCAGAAAAGGAACTGAAATCACAAAAGAACCTTACAGGAGATGCAGTCATTTCTGGAATTTTGGTACATCGTGTTAATGATAATTTTGGAAATCAGGATACCTACATGTAAAGGACATGAAATCCCTAACTATTTCTAGTATGCCAGTATCACTGTACTTGCATTGAAATATATATATATTTCAATCAAGGACATTGATATATATATATGTATATATGAGTGAATATAGTGTGGGTTGTCTTCATCTTTGTTTTAGATTAAATTAGATTAGATTATCTACAGTGTGGAAACAGGCCCTTCAGCCCAACAAATCCACACTGACCCTCCGAAGAGTAACCCACCCAGACCCATTTCCCTCTGACTCATGCACCTAGCACTATGAGCAATTTAGCATGGCCAATTCACCTGGCCCGCACATATTTGGACTGTGGAAGGAAACCGGAGCACCCGGAGGAAACCCATGCAGACACAGGGAGAATGTGCAAACTCCACACAGACAGTCGCCCGAGGCTGGAATCTCTTTGCAGCTGATACCATTCTCTCAAATTTGAGATTATCCGAGAAGGAGTTTTAAATTTCTCAATTTGAAAAGCCAACAAACACAGCAAGTTTGCTTAGATCCTTTTGTGCAACATGAGGAAAGTCTTTAGTATTGATAGTCGTATGCTTCTAAATGTTGGACAAGTAGCTGAACTGAAATCAGCATTCTGTTTTTTATTCAAGTATTTTTCATTCCTCTGATATTTGGGCATCATTGATAAATCCAAACTTGGTTGCCCATTTTTAATTTTCACTTGATAAACTTGTACTGAGGCCTTTTATTGAACTGTGCATTCATCCAGAGAAGGTGCAGTCTGTTATCGACCAGACCAGACCAGACCCACTCAAAATATTTTAAGAAGGTAGCCTAGACCCAAAATCTTTTCTTATTTTAAAGGTAGATGTGAAATGCTGTGTTCCAGATGCGATGTGACAGGTCAAACTGTTCAATGTTAAGCAAAACACAATGTATTTGAACACTATAGATAAAATACAAACAAAAGAAAATGGAATTTAGAATAACATAACTATTGAAAAAACTTAAACAAATAATAGACACAGTAACTATTACTACTTAATTGTTCCAACATAGTAACATCCCATAAACACACCCCTTAGCAAAAAGGCAAGTTCAGAGACAAATTCTCACATGCAGTTCTCCAATCCCGGAGGAAAAAGAAATCAAGAGACGATTCAGAGTTTAGCAACCAGGAAGCTTCCAACACCTTTGAGACCCCAGTATCTTCTTTTGCAGCTGAAAAAAACTAAAATCTAGAAATCTGAAATTTGTGAGGGCTGGCCACACCCATTCAAGCTGTTTTTAAAACAAAAACCAAGGCCTCCCAAGGTGTTTACAGTCAATCCTGCTGTAGTACGTGCAGAACCAACATCAATTGGTTTTAGACCATTATTTGTAGAACGCGAACTTGCCATACTGGTATTGGTTTTAAGGCAACTTCAGCCCCATTCGCTTAAATGGTGCGGCCATTATGCGATTTTCTTATAACACGAGATTACATGAGAACAGAACTATCAGAACCGACTGTACTCTAGTGGTTCTGGTAGACTACTTGGCACCTCTGCCTTACAAATTCTCTTTTTAAAACAAAACACAAAATAACTTTTTACAGCCACAGCATCATCACAACTGTCGGTTCTGTTTAGAAGAGGATTCTAGAATTTTGAACTGTAATAGTAAAGAAATGGTAACACTGTTCAAGGCAGGATGGTATGTGGCCCAGAGGAGAGCCTGCAGGGGGGACTGTTCCAATATGTCTGTTGCTTTTACCCTTCTGGATGTACAGGTCATTGGTTTGAAAGGTGGCATCGAAGGAGCCTTAGTGAGTTGCTGCAGTGCATCTCGTACATGGAAAGCATTGTTGTCATTGCATTGATGGTGTAGGGAATGTACGTTTAAGTTGGTGAAAGTGTGCCAGTCAAATTCACAGCTTTATCCTGAATAGCGTTAAGCTTGTTGAGTATTTCTAGAATAACATGTCCAGGTAAATGGAGAGCACAGCTTTGCCAAATCAGGAGTTACTCACCTCAGAATTCCCAGACTGCAGACCTCTTTTGTAGCCACAGTACTTGTATAGTTGGTTCAGTTAAGTTTCTGGTCAATCGTAAAACCCCATGATTTTGATGGTAGGGTTGGAATCAGCGATGACAATACCACTGAAGGTCAAGGGTTCTGTCTTACTAGGAATAGTCATTGCCTGGAACTTGTATGAAACAGATGTTATTTACCTCTTGTCAGCTCAAGCATGAATGTTGTCCAGGTCTTGCTCAATATGGTCGTTATTATTGCACAATTAATCAGTTATGACCAGTCCCCAGACGAGGTTCCTCAGTTTGTTCCAGTTCTAGGTGAAATACCTCAAACTGTAAAGCTGTCAGGCAAAGTGAGGTGAATTGACTCACCTTCATTACTTAACTGCCTCTTGAGTTGGTCACAACACAGTTTATTTTAAAAGGATCCTTTCCCTTCTGGATATCTTTCTCCCAGACCCAAATGAAATTAAATTTTAAAAAGGTCTAATTTAGCCAGGGTTAATTTCGATGAACCAAATGAGTAAGATTATTATTTACTTGTGAAAGTAAGAAATAGCAATGCAACAGAAGCACACAGATTATAAACAAAAGTGAGTCTAAAAACATGAAAGCTGAAAAAGGTATATAGATCAGTCTCTGAATTATTCATGGAAAGCAAATAGTTAACTGTTGCACCTGTTAGAATAGATATCACTGATACAGTGACATTGATGATAGAACAGTTGATAGAGATTCTTGGCTCTGTAGCGTTGATTGAAACACTATTTGTCCTGATTTCGTTCAACAGTGGCTAATTGGCTGCATATTTCCCAACTGGTCTCTGCCTGAGCTCACCAGCAGCCCACCTGCCATTTTTAACTAATTTAAAAGAACAATGAATGAGCAATTGAACTCATTACTAAGTCAAATTTTACACTGACTGTAATAAATCAGATTGCAACTCCTGAGGGTTGGCCATCCTCCCACTGGGAGTGAACTGAAGGAGAAGCCCCATTCCCAATAGCCCATCAGCAGCATGTGACGGTTGCAGGATGGGCTGTCTTTAGGTCAGTTGGCTGGCAACTAATTCTTGCAACTGGGCAGCAAGGAATACATCACCCCAACATCTTGTGTTCAAATGATCAATTAGATCCCAATAATGCTCTCAGTTCTATAAATCTTTGTGTCTGATTTAATTCTGTTATAGTTCAGCACCATTGTACTACTTCAGAAGTCTAGAGTCCAGATAATCATAGCTTATCTACTGCCCACTCGTAACTCACCAAGTGCTGATCCAGTCTTGGCTTGCCCTGGTATGGAGGTGGCGGTTTCAGGGTATTTCAGTATTCGTCATCTTAATCAACTTGCCCCAAACTGAAATTGATCTGAGATGAACTCTGTCTTAATTCTTACTTTTTCTTTCTTGTCTATGACTTTTGTCATTCATCTAGGGTCCGTGGTGTGATAACTTTTAAAACTTTTGACCATATACTTTTTCTAAAAATACATATGACAATAAATCACTATTCTATTGTATTCTTTTGTCTTTGTTTTAGATTTTCAGCATCTGCAGCTTTTTATTCTTATTGACTAACTAGGCTCTAATTTGTCTGAATTAATTTTATCTTGGCTTAATGCTGTTTGTAAATGTAAAGTATCTTCCTTCTCTCTTCTTTGTTCTCAAATGGAGAGTTTGATAGGGGCTGGGGACAAATCATGGCCTGTTTTGAAGGGGAAAGTCATGAAAATGGAAAAGAAGAATTAAAACCACCTCCGTTTCAGACAGAAGAGAAGGACCATGGAATAATTCAGTTCATCTCCTCTCTTTTCCCTGACAGTAACCATTATCTGAACTGGTGGCTGCAGTTGTCAAATCAAATGATGGTGCTTACACAGCAGACACAGCCTTTGCTCCCTCCCTTCATGGTGACACTGCAGCTCACAGCTCATGAGTATTTGAAAGCCACCACTTCATATCCAGTACCAGGATGAGTGGGTAGTGGCGTTTGAGATGGTGCAGAAGGCAGGAACAGAGAGTCACCCTTAACATTCTCAGTCACACTGGCGGTAATGACCTTAGTCACTGACAGCCCAGTGATTTGCAGCAGCCTCTCCTCTAAGGAGATCGGTTGTAGCACCTGTTGGTTTTCTGCTGCTCCCTGCAATTATATGACCGCTCATCCTGCAAGAGAGAGGGATTGCTGTCTCAGAGAATGCTGCAAGTTGCTTGGATCACGAGCCTGTCACAACTAGAAAGGCTGTAAGTAATTGGAAACTGAGAAATGTATATGTGGGGCTGGCTGTGATATATTCCTGCAAAGCATCTGAATAAGTGTTACACCTTCTGACTACTGAGGGATTGGGATGCAGTACATTGAGCAGCCTTTGAGATTGTGGTGTGACGGGTACAGATGACATTGGGAGTTGATCACCTATGCGATGATGTAATGCTGCAGCTAAGTTCTTGGAGCCAGATTCCCTCAATTGTGGCTATCTGCTCCCATTTCCTTCAAAGAGTGTTCCTAGTGGACATCCTGACTCCTGGGGGAAACTTGATACCTGCCCTTTGCAGCATGTGGACAAAGGTGTCCACTGCTGCAACAAAGAGTCCGGGAGTGCACTCTGTCTCTCTCTGGCCTGCTGCTTCACCAGTGTTCCTCCTGCTACTCTGAAATAAATTGAGTAACCGCTTTATGCTTTGGGCTGCTGCAGTTTTAATACATCTCCCCTGTACGGTGCAGGGTGCCTTTAAGAATTGCAGGCGAAGTGAGACTAATACCAGCCACATTCATAGCTGGGACCCCTACTGAGTGTGCAGCCAGCCAGCAGCATGTTGAGCATGAGGCTGCATGCCACAATTATTTAAACAAGGACAACACAAAGCTTACATCCTGCCTGCATCACCTCTACTGGACTCAATGTAATGTCTTCTCATTATCACCGTTAACATTTCATCATGACCAAAGGGTGGCTCTGAAGCATTTAGTAAACACAGTAGCAACTTCTACTAACAGAAGGGGGACTGCTTCATTAGTCTGTGAAATGAATAATCAATACCTCCAAGAGTGTTACTAAAATGTAACTAATTTAGTTTAAGCAATATCATTATCACAAAACTTAAATGTTTTATTAACATTAGCTAAGCCATAATAAGACTTACAAATTTTTTTGAGAGATACAGCTGAAGATGAAGATCAGAATGACAATAGAAACATCCAACCTCTGGCAGAACACCAGTCTTCTAATTGTTAATGGTCTGTAAGTGAAGACCAAGTTTACTGAAGAACTTAATTGAAGTAAAAGACTAAACACAAACACATTTTTAATTGTACTGCTGCAGTAGCATCTGGAGTCCTCTTAGAAAGCCAATTGCAACTGTTTAAGAGGGAATTTTTGCGGACTAATGCTCATCTGGCAGAAACAATTACTGCAAAATAACAGCCCTGTTTAGAAGCATACAATGGAGCATTGTCTTTTTACAGGGAATCTTAATACAAGCATGTGGGCGAAGGGAATGAGGCTAATTCTAAAGAACTAATTACAATGGGAAGAGATTTGTGCAGAAAATTAAATACAGGCATGGAGCAGTTGGGCCAAATGGCCTGTTATTGTGCTGTAGATCCTTTGTAATTAGGTTGTGTCCATGAAGGATGAAAGGTAAATTAAAAGTAGTTGTTTTATCTGCAGTGACAAATGAGAGTTTGTATACAAATCAGAGCTAGCTTGTTTCAATAGTTCATTCTTTGTTATGGAGCATCTGTTGGAGCAGGATTCTATTATGTAACTTGGACTTTTTTTGCTTGTTAAAATGTCAATATGTGGTTAGAAGCCATTAATTTTTGATGTCAGCAGGTAAAGTAATCCTACTGATTAAACAATGTGCATGTGGTGAAATACTTTGAGATCCTGTGGGCAGGAGTCAGGTTTCGGTGATACATCATTAAAAGCTAAAAGCTGACATCAAATTCACAGGAAGAGACTGGACCATGGCCAAGGGCAGCACTTTCTGTAAAAGAACCTAGAGTTGCTGAATTTCAAACAGTATCTTAGATGATGAGATCAGCAGGGTCAAATGATCTTTACACTGGACTTTCTATGTCAAAATGTTGCCCCCTCCCTTCCCACAATTCTTAAGCATTTTAAGTGAATTTGAAATCACTTCCAAAGTGCTTATATTTAACTCCCTTTGTTGATTTAATCAGTGCCACTAGTAATAATCACATGTTAGTAGTATGCACTAAGAGGAATGCAGGGTGTATGGTAAAGATCTGTAATTATGTTTTGTAGACCTTCTTAAGATATAATGTTCAGTGGAGATAGATTGTACTTTGGAGTTGTTGAAATGTCTTAGCTTCTGAAGAAAAGTAATATCAAGTTGTTAAAGGAGCAAAAGGTGAGTTGAAAATAGGAGAAATACTGCAGTGATTGAGAGTAATTTATGGCAGCATGGTGGCTTATTGCTTAGCACTGTTGCCTCAATGCCAGGGACCTGGGTTCGATTCCTACCTTGGGTGACTGTGTGGAGTTTGCAAATTTTCCCCGTGTCTGAATGGGTTTCCTCCTGGTGCTCTGGTTTCCTCCCACAGTCCAAAGATGTGCAGGTTAGGTGATTTGGCCAAGCTAAATTACCCATAGTGTTCTGGGATTTGGAGGTTAGGTGCATTAGTCTGGGGTAAATGTAAAGTAATAGGGGAATGGTTCTGGGTGGATCACTCTTCAGAGGGTTGATGTCGATTTGTTGGGCTGTAGGGCCTGTTTCCACACTGTAGATTCTAATTTCTTTTCATTTGGCAAAGAACCATTCCCTATGAATGCAACAGGAAGCATAGGTTCTCAAACCCATGACTTCAGTAAAGGACATAGGAGTTATGGTTGATATCCATTTTTATTTCATCTATCTTTCAGCTACAGGGCTGCATGATAAAGGAAAGAAGTGCAAACTCAATATTGAATGCCTGTAAATGCTCTTCGCTCCCTGGTAAAAGAGAAGTAAAGATTGTATTTCAGTCCTGTGATTTGAATGCTATGTCATTTATGATTTAATATCAACATTTTATTTTGCTTTAAGGCTTAAAATCCCAATATTTATCATGTCAACTTAGTCATTACCAATACAGTAACCAGTTTGTTTCGTTTCCAAAGTCCAGATTACTCAGCCAGATTTCCATTATATGAATGGGACATGTATACTTCTGCCCAAGGACACCGGGTCTAGAAGGTGCTCTCTGAACTGTTGTGCAAACTGGCCAAGTGATCTTTGTGGCAATCCCAACCAGAATTATTCTTTTGATCCTGTAGTAGCTTTAATAGCCCACCAAAAATACACTACTAAAAATATTTTATTATGGTATCACATTTCGCAGACCAAACACTTGAATTTATTTGTTTAAAGTAAGAACAATGTTAATGCGTACCATCTAGCGACAGTAATAATTGCTGCAGACTATGTCTTAAAAAAGATCAATTTCTACCAGTTATCTTTCAATCCAAAGTTGCTGGTAAAAGCCAAGCTGTGTTGCAGACAGTATTGATGAGTTCTATCAAATGCGAATGTACCATTTTACCCATTTTTCTGTACATAATAATCATGTATGTGTGTGACTGCAAGAAGATTAGTAGCCCCCACCATCTAGATTAGTGTCGTATCGTATTTGATGTAAAGCCAAATCTTTATGTGCGCATCAGTAGAAATGATTAATAAAGAGCAACCTGACATTATGAAAAAAAGTAAGCAGTACAACTCATTTCTTATGAGAAAGACAATTAAGAAATCTACATTAGTTGCAATATCAGAGACACTGTAACTTAAATCAGAGGATGTATGAATGACTTAAGTGAAGTTGTGGTCCAACATTATCACTACAAATGGGAAGAATCCAGTAGATGGCGGCACAGGCAATGGAGTGGGACTTAATCTGGATTGGGGTATTTTACAAGAGTGGGTAGAATGCTGTACCTGAAAGGTTTGCTCTGACATAGTGAAGAATTATATTTTGGTATCTCAACAAAATAGAGGGATTTATATTTTATGTTTTGTGGCTGTGTGGATTGGTGAAAACGTGCTATTTACTTGTGAAAGCTACACAGCCAGAAATTCTGTGTTCTGAGGGTGGTCATTGCTGCAACCATTTGAAAAGTTGTGTTATGATCAATCCTTAACTCATCAAACAAAGTTGAACTTAAAATGACAGTCTTAAGTTGATTAATATAGATCTGGTGCACTTGTTCGAGTGAAATTAGAAAATGTTGTGAATCATTGAATATTGACTGCTCCATTATTGTTTGAGAACTTTATGCTGAAAATTGGCTCCATGACAAGAGAATTCATTTATTGTTCTGTTGATTATATTTTATCATGGATTTTTCAATTAACTTGAACAGCACAACACAATAACACTCAAATTAAAATTTCAATAATTCTCACTGTTGGGTGCCAAGAAAGTTATCACAAATAAGGATTTATACCTCTTATTGTTTTCTAATCCATAGCAGCTAAATTAGTTTCAAAGCAGAGTCAGTCTAATAATGTAATTGATTAGCTCGACAAAGGTAAAATATTCAACTGCTATTGCATTGCATTGTGTTATCTCAGTGCATGCACTGCTCTCCAGAAAATAGTAACAAACATATCTACTTAATTTATATTCATATAATTGTACTTCTTGCAAAAATTAGCATTTTTTGTATTCTCCCCTTGTCTCACCAAAAAAGTGACATGTAATAACAGAATAACTCTTTTCACTGGCCAAACTTTATCACCCATGCCATGGGATAGCATCTACAGGTCATCTACATCTCCAAAATTAACAATTCTGTGCTGTGATTGAAAGATGGTAAGTATCATTTGGAATGAATTGGCAGTTTATTTTTGCCTCCTGATATTCAATACTCCATTGCTGCCAGGCATATATAACAGTCCACAAATGCTTCAGAATTTCAGCTTATTCGCATTCCCAATTGATAAAAAATACTACGTAGCTATTTTAAAACTGCACTTCACCTCCTGTATTTGTTTCTGTGAAGCAAGTTAAAAATGGCTGCCCCTCTGCTAAGCATAATTTCCATTGTACTGCTTATTGGTATTTGGTTCAAACAGCATTGAGAATGAATTACAAAATGTGTTTTAAAATCAGCCATCTTCATCACTGCCTCAGCTCATCTGCCACCAGAACCCACATTCATGTCGTTATTACTTCTTAACTTGATCATTTCAACGCATTGACTGGTCTCTCACATTCGAACCTCTGTAAATTTGAGGAAATTTAAAATTCTGCTGCTTGTGTCCCCACTCAAGCCCTGTGCCATCTCACCTCCCTTGGTTTTTCAAGAAAAGCCTTAATTTTAGAATTCTCATCCTTGTTTTCATTAATGTCAAAACATTAAGAAAAAAATATTTTTCTGAAAATGTTTGTTATTGAATATTTGAAAACAGACTTTACAAATATAGAAGTAATCACAGATTCCTTCTTCCACTCTGTTTGTTAAATAAGCATAAATGTGGTTCATGTTAGTGTGGGACAGTCTCTAAGGGCTGAAGCTTACCACAAATTGGTGGTGTTATTTTTGTTGAATTTCATCAAGGGTTTCTCTCTGCAATGTCTAGAGAATTTTCCCGTGCTATATCCAAAAATGTTCTCATTAACTTGGTACCATGCCATTATGGCACTGTGCTCATCTGATGCTAGCTCAATTCTTCCACTCACCATTGTTGGAAATATTCATCACTATCGGGATATCCTGGGCTTCCTGGCACCAGTGATATTTTTAAAGTGCCATCTGTAACCCTGTAAAGTGCTGGCAGTCCAGAGCTGCCCGACACAATTTGAGAGATTTGCCCCAACGTGGCAGACAATGTGAAATTTGCTCCACACTTTGCAGGCAGGGACCAGGAGGACGTAATGAATGAAGTGATGCAGTGAAGGGTTGTCATCTTTCCCCAGGAGTGGCAAAGGAGGCAACGACTCCACAGTCTGCCTTCCTGATCCGAGGTTAGTGCCAGGTCAGTACTGTTTCAATGATTCAGGGAATGTCCAGCAATGGCACAACAAGGTCAGTAACCTTCTTGCAATCTCTCTGATATCCTGCACTCTCTCTGCTACTACACCCAGCTCCCACCAAATCTCATGCTCTACCACTCCTAATCTCTCATGTAACATCTTCTCTTACCTCCCCTGACCCCTCACAACACTAGTCCTGCATGGCTATTGCACTACTGACCCATTTGCTTGAGACACCTCACCATGGTTTCCTCCACAGTCCAAAGATGTGCAGGTTAGGTGAATTGGCCATGCTCAATTGCCCATAATGCACAGGGATATGTAAGTTAGGTGCAATGGTCAGGGGAAATGTAGAGTAAAGGTAGGGAAATGGGTCTGGGTTGGATACTCTTCAGAGGGTCAGTGTGGACTTGTTGGGCCAAATGGCCTGTTTCCAGACTGTCGGAATTCTGATTCTGTGAACACCAGAAGCATCTCACTCAATCCCTCCTTTGCTCTTATTCCATCAGGAAATAGTCCATAATTGAGCCAAAAGAGCCAGGATAGGTGATGGGCTGCCCAACATTTAGCTGTTTACCCCTGTGAGAAGAGGATGTTGGCCCTCAGTAGCAAGGACTGGGACTGTCCTGGGGAGACTTGGAAACATTCATATCAACCAAGAAAGAAGCATTGTGCTTCACTGTATTATTCTCCCATTACCCCTACAGTGAATATCTTATCAATATGCCACAACTTCTACCCATTGTCCTCAAAGCATTCTCTCTTTTGAATCCATGAAGGTGCCATTGGCACTGCCTTGGTCTCTGTGGTCAAGAGGGCAGTGCCACAAGATATCCCTTCCTCTGCCTTTTAAACGAAGAGAGCGTGGATATCTCTGAAGATGCACCAGCAAAGGCTACATCCTTAGCTCACGTCCCCACCAGCACAGATCCTACTGTATATACTTAAGTAAAATTTGAATTTTCTAGACTATTTTTCAAGGTTAAATTTATGATGTTGACTATTACATGGATACTACTTTAGAGGGGCTGGAATTCATGCTCATCAAAATTCAAACTACAATGCTTATGGGTGGCACAGTGGCTTAGTGGTTCGCACTGCTGTCTCACAGCGCCAGGGACCTGGCTTCGGATTCCAACCTCCGGCGACTGTCTGTGTGGAGTTTGCACATTCTCCCCATGTCTGCATGAGCACCCAGAGGTTTCCTCCCACAATCCGAAGATGTGCAGGTCAGATGAATTGGCCATGCTAAATTGCTCATAGTGTTAGGTGCGTTAGTCAGGTGTAAACGTAGGGGAATGGGTCTGGCTGGGTTACTCTTCGGAGGGTTGGTGTGGACTTGTTGACCAAAGGGTCTGTTCCCATATTGTAGGGAATCTAACCAAACCTTCTCAAGTTAGCAGAAGCCCAATTGATCCCTAAACAAATAAAAGGAAAAAAACACAAAGAATTACAGTAATTCTGGGAGTGGGACAGCCAGCAAACTGGCTTACAAATATAGATCTGCTTTCTGTAAAGAGCTAGGATCAACCTTTAAATGCGATATATTGAAAATTCCAGATTTTTTGGCTAAAAATTGGGGGACGGCTTTTATATGAGATTGACTATTACTTGAGTATATACAGTTAAAGCTCTGTAGGTGTTTTAGATAGATCAGATCGGGAGCACAGACTGGGGAGCACATCACTGTCATATCTCCATAAATGGGGGAGGAAGAAATACCCCAGGTCACTCTGAGGACTGCAAGACACCAGGCACCTGCTCGGCCTAGGCAAGTGAGGATCCATTGTGTGGGACATTGGTGATTCATTGAGGTGCACAAAGAGACACAGGAGTAGCAGCCAGCTTTGTCAAGGGCACTGACCCAACAGAGACAACCTTCTGATGGTGCCAACATTTGTAAATATGTATTGTCGTTGCTTCATTAGCAGTGTGTACCGAGTGAACAGATCAAATCTCATCATGCGCTGCCCTACCACAGAAATGAGGATGCTGTCATTGATAACCCCTCCAACATTTCCCTGTCACATTCTATTGTCTCCTCACTTTTATATTGAGATCAGTGTCCACGTTACCATTATAATCTCCTCTGCATCACAGCATTTTGCCTCCAATGCCACAAATGCAGACTTACAAAAATGTGGTTGACCTTTTACAACCAGAGATTGGCAATAACTGCTGGCCAACACCTATGCTTCATGAATGAATTAAAAGATCAAGTACCCCAGCTTCCCTCCCATAGCGGTCACCCTTCATACTTATCCCTGAACAATTAGCAGCCAAACCCCCCAGGGATGACCAGGATCCACCCTCGAATTACTTTGCCAGATAGCCCTGAACAATAAGTGGCCAGGTCCCTCATGATATCTACACACCTCCGCAACTGTGTTCCAACGACTCCCGGACTGATTGCATCCAACCCACAGGGCTGTCTCTGCTCCACTACCCACACTACAGAGTTATGGACTTGATGATCCTGAATGCCACATGTGCCTGATTGACCATGCCCAAGCCTCTGGATTGATATCACAGGCTGCCCTTGACTTACTGTCCCAGGATGCCCTAACTGAAAGGTGTCTCCCCGGACTTCACTGAGAACTACTCCCCTTAGACTTTGAGACATGGCAATTTGCTCAATGCAACATTGTATATTTGGCACTTATGTGGCTGGGTCGAGGGTGTGGTGCTGGAAAAACACAGCAGGTCAGGCAGCATCCAAGGAGCAGGAGAATTGACTCTGATCTCCAGCATCAGCAGTCCTCACTTTCTTCCACTTACGTGGCTGGCACATGATGTAGGTATAACACTGACGTAGCAAGGTGCTGTACAACAATAGATTCCCCCTTGATGATAACTGCGGACAGACATGACAAGCTGCCTGACTAAAAGCTGTCTGTACTAAAAGTCATTCCAGATGTACTGAGAGCCTTTAAGTTCTGACACCAAAAGACAAACCAAGACAGGACTGCTATGAGCATTGAGGTAGGTACAAGCTGAGTGTTAAGAGTGTGAGTGAGCAGCCCTAAGATGCTTCTGAGTACGAACCATGAACTGGGTTCCCATTGCTACACGTAAAGTGTCCTGACAGCTGCACTAAAATGAGCACCAAAGTGCAACATTGCAATGCAGAAGTATACAGTAGATGAACTGGAGATGTACTGAGGTGAAAGTGAGGACTGCAGATGCTGGAGATCAGAGTCAAGATTAGAGTGGTGCTGGAAAAGCACAGCAGGTCAGGCAGCATCCGAGGAGCAGAAAAATCAGTGTTTCGGGCAGGAGCTCTTCATCAGGAATGAGGCTCAGGAATGAGATCTACCAAGTTGATGCAACATTGCAATGCAGGAGTGGACTGTAGGTGAACTGGAGATGTACCGTGTTCATGCCATGAGACTGCTGAATGTTGGGTAGCAACATCAGTAGATGTGAATGTAGTTCATGGAGTGTACCCTGAAACATTGATGGTGACTGATATTGAAGGGTGGAGATCCGGGTGGGCAAGCAATGTGCTTGAGTCACCAGGTAACTGCTCTGACTTTTGTGTTGGAAATTCTCAGCACCTCATACCTATCCTGCAAGTAGCAGAATGGGAGACTGCATCATGAGGCAAAATTTGTCAGTAATGCGGATGATAATGAGTGATAATCCAAGCAAATAGGCCATTCAATAGTAGTAAAAGCTGGAGAAAAGTTTGTCTTGTTGTCCAACATCAGATTGAAAATGCGACTTCTTCATCTCAATGTCTGGAATGTCCTCCCTCTCTGGACATTTTATCCAGTTTTCTCCAATTTCTCGCCAATGTCCCCATCTTTCATTGGCTGGGAAAACTCCATTTTGAGATTCTCAGGTAGCAGTCAAAAATGTCTTTGATTTGTGTATTGTTTTCCTCAGTGTGGCTGGTAGATTCACAGAGCTTATTGCATTTCAAGATAGAATATTTATGTGAAATTATCTCAAAGATTTTGAAATTTGCACAAACATGGGATTTCTTAGAAACTGCAGCAAAAAAAAGGACTAGAACCAACTATTATTGTTTGTACTCCACATAAGTCCCTCTCATTATTGTTATCTTTTCTAACCATATTTCCACTTCGCTTTATTCTTCTCATGCTCATGTTTGCATTGAACGTCCTCATAAAATGCATCAATGATGTTTCAGTCATTCCTTGTAGCAGTGAGGTCTACGTTCTCATCATCCTGCACCAAGTAACAAAGCTATCAAAAGTTACAGAAAGCTCATTCAAAAATTGCCCTGACTCTGCCTGTGATGGATTGACATTCATTTTAGCCAATGTTTTAGTACTTGTAGAAACTTCTACCGTCCATTTTTATGTTTTTGCTAGATTGCATTTATATTCCCACATTCCTTATCAATTTCTATGTGTTCCTTTGTTCCATTTTGTAAACCTACCAATCATCAGAATTACTGCTATTTCTGGTACATTTGTACATCTTTTCTTTTAATCCTGAACTTTGTTTGTTAATCATGACTGACTGACCTTTTAAGTTTTTACACCTTATATAGTTGCTGTTAAGCCATTAATAGAACATTAAAGACTATCCATTGCCTTTGTACAGTCATTGGATCCCTACAGTGTGGAAAAACAGATTATTTAGCCCAACAAGTCCACTGGTCGGCATGGACGAGTTGGACTGAAGGATTTGTTTTCATGCTATACATTTTTATGATCCTCTGAAGAGTTACCCACCCAGACCAGTTCCCCTACCTTATTACTCTACATTTACCCCTGACGAAAGCACCTAACCTACACATCCCTGAACACTATGGGCAGTTTAGCATGGTCAATTCACCTAACCTGCATATCTTTGGACTGTGGGAGGAAACCGGAGCACCTGGAGGAAACTCACACAGCTATGGGGAGAATGTGAAAACTCCACTCAGACAGTTGCCCGAGGCCAGAATTGAACCCAGGTCCCTGGTGCTATTAGGCAGTGGTGCTAACCACTGAGCCACCTTGCCACCCTTGTCTTTTAATGTATTTTCTCAATCAAGCTCAGCCAATTTATACCTCATGCTTTCATAATTTCCCTTATTAAAATACAAATAAAATACACTTGCTTCAGATTGAACTATTTCCCTTTCTAATATAAAAGTCTAACATATTGATCTCACTCATCCTGAAATGTTCTTTTACTACAAGATTGTAAATTAGTCCTTTTTATTTACATAATACCAGATCTAAAATAGCATGCTCTCGAGATGACTCCTCAACATACTATTCTAGAAAACTATCCTAACTACTCCAAAAACATCATCCAGAGCTTTCGTGCTCAATCGTATTTCTCTCTAATGGGAGAGAGAAGCAAAGGAGTCATAACTGGATTTGTAATCCGGACAGTCTGAATTTAAACTCCACAATGATAAATGGCATCTTAATTTAGGCAAATGTAATCTAGAAATAACCCCTCAGCTACCATTAAAACTGAACATAAAACTGTCAAATTGCAGTAAAATTCCAACTAGTTCATGAAGATCATTTTTAAAGAAGTTAAATCTACTGTCTCCACCAATTAAGGAATAGCCTGTATTTGGCAATGTTCTCAAAATGTGTTTAAGTCTTAATTGTCCTCTAAAGTAGCATAATAAAACATTAAGTTGCCCCAAACCATTACAAAGAAAGACAAAAGTAGAAGCATGCAGAACACTCAGCTGTGATCTATGCATTAAACAAGAAAAAACAGCGCTAAACCCAATCTAGGTGACACTGCACAGTATTCCTCACTAACATTGAAGGTTTGATGTCAAAGTTGGAGAACAGTTCCAAAAATAGTCAAGCTACAGCCTCACATTGTCATTCTTAAAGAATTATGCTTTTCATATATCTCCATGAAAGTAGGCCTTGACTATATGGACCCTCAGTTAGATTCACAGACTTGTTATGACTGTATTGGCCCTGAACCCCATGAAATCTTCTAATTTCAGACCAAACATGAGTAAAGAAATGTCCTGATGATTACCGTCTACTTGCAGTGAATCAATAGTCTTCCATTTTTAATACATTTGGCTCAAACCTGAAGGTCAGCATAGAATAGAATGTTGTCATGACGATACATAATATGGACAATTAATATTTAAATCTCATCAACCAACATAAAAGCCTTGGACATTGTTTTAAGAGAAAACAGTTAAAAATCAGCTGGAACCCTTAAAATAGCTGCCAAATTCACCTGAGCTGAATTTTAACAAGTTCAACAGGAATTTGCAAAGGAATGTTTAAATAACAACTGAAACTGTCTAGCATACACTAATGACTATCCAAGGCTAATTACTTAATCATTAAAATTGACCATCTGGAATTTATAACTCACCGCGAGACCTTCAAATGGGACTCTTTGACTTTGAGTGTGACTTGAATGAAGACTTAAGTTTTAGCATATTTTACAAAGTAGGGGACAGAAACATCCGTCTTGATATCAAAGGATATCCAGGGAAATCTGACAATGGACCATCAAAACACTTCTATTATAAATGGATTGCCTGAGGTGTAACTTATTAGACAATGTTTGAACATCAACCATCTTCCCCACCAACCTGCTGTGAGAGATTAGATTACTTACAGTGTGGAAACAGGCCCTTCGGCCCAACAAGTCCACATCGACCCGCCGAAGTGCAACCCACCCAGACCCTACATTTACCCCTTCACCTAACACTACGGGCAATTTAGCATGACCAATTCACCTTTTTGGACTGTGGGAGGAAACCGGAGGAAACCCATGCAGACACGGGGAGAATGTGCAAACTCCACACAAACAGTCACCTGAGGCAGGAATTGAACCTGGGTCTCTGGCGCTGTGAGGCAGTAGTGCTAACCACTGTGCCACTGTGCCGCCTGCGTGCCAATGTGCCGCCCAGAGAAGCAAGATTATAAATTTGTGGGTTTGGTTCAGTGGGGAATAACATGCAGGACTATCAAGAAGAACTCCTTTCAGAATGTGACATCTCTCTCTTCCTCTCTTTAACTATGGGGTGCCTGGTTCTGCAAAGTGAGGTTTTTAAAATATGGAAATCTGTTCTATACAACTACACCCCAGTGGCACAACTGAACTAATTCAGCCTCAACTCCCCCGGTAGAACTTATAATCCCATCACCTGCAATTGTTTTTCAATTCAACATCCCTGCCTCCTGGACCTTATTCTGTCTACTAGCTTGCTGGAATGTGTACGACTTGGAATTATATCATCAACTCTTCATTGCCGCTTATCGAAAAATGTTGCTTCGACCTAAAGAAACAGTTTCATCTCCATTCAAGGAAAAGGACCACCACAATTTTTCAAGAGTAATTAGAGTTGTGCAATAAACACCAGCAATGGAAACATCCCAAAAAAATTACTCAGTTGTAGAATCATAGAGCATGGGAACTGATCCTTCAGTCCAACTCATCCATGCTGGCCAATTTTCCCAAACTAAACTAGTCCTACTTGCCTGCTTTTGACCCATATCCCTCCAAATTGTCCCTATTCATGTTTCTATCCAAATGTATTTTAAATGTTGCGACTGTATCCGCAACTACCACTCCCTCGGCAGTTCATTCCACATACAGAAGACCCTCTGTGTGAAAACATTGCCCCTCAGGTCCTTGTTAAATCTTTCTCCTCTCACTTTAAAAATATGTCCCTTTAGTTTTTAACAACTCCATCTTCGGGAAAAGACCTTTGCCATTCACTTTATCCGTGCCCCGCAACCTGTCCACCCCTCTCACCCACTCCAACCTCTCACCCTCGCAACGTGCAGCCCTCCACTCCCTCCGTTCCAACCCCAACCTCACTATCAAATCGGCTTACAAGGGAGGCGCGGTAGTAGTTTGGCGCACCGACCTTTACACCGCTGAGGCTAAACGCCAGCTCACGGACACCTCCTCCTACTGCCCCCTTGACCATGACCCCACCTCCGACCACCAAACCATCATCTCCCAGACCATCCATAACCTCATCACCTCAGGGGATCTCCCATCCACTGCCTCCAACCTCATAGTCCCACAACCCCGCACCGCCCGTTTCTACCTCCTGCCTAAAATCCACAAACCTGGCTGCCCTGGCTGACCCATTGTCTCAGCCTGGTCCTGCCCCACCGAACTCATCTCTGCATATCTTTGACACGGTCCTGTCCGCCTTAGTCCAAGAACTCCCCATCTATGCTGGGGACACCACCCACGCCCTCCAGCTCCTCCATGATTTTCACTTCCCCGGTCCCCAACGCCTTATCTTCACCATGGACATCCAGTCCCTGTACACCTCCATCCTCCATCACGAAGGACTCAAAGCCCTCCGCTTCTTCCTTTCCCGCCGTACCAACCAGTACCCTTCCACTGACACTCTCCTTCGACTGACTGAACTGGTCCTCACTCTGAACAATTTCTCTTTCCAATCCTCCCACTTCCTCCAAACCAAAGGAGTAGCCATGGGCACCCGCATGGGCCCCAGCTATGCCTGCCTCTTCGTAGGATATGTAGAACAGTCCATCTTCCGCAACTACACTGGCACCACCTTTTCCTCCGTTACATCGATGACTGTACCGGCGCTGCCTCATGCTCCCACGAGGAGGTTGAACAGTTCATCCACTTTACCAACACCTTCCACCCCAACCTCAAATCTACCTGTACCGTCTCAGACTCCTCCCTCCCCTTCCTAGACTTCTCCATTTCTATCTCAGGCGACAGAATCAACACGGACATTTACTATAAACTGACTGACTCCCACAGCTACCTAGACTACACCTCCTCCCACCCTGCTCCCTGTAAAAACGCCATCCCATATTCCCAATTCCTTCGTTTCCGCCGCATCTGCTCCCAGGAGGACCAGTTCCAATACCGAACAACCCAGATGGCCTCCTTCTTCAAAGACC
>NC_057733.1:33177132-33191933 GCF_004010195.1 Chiloscyllium plagiosum | reverse complement strand
TTGTCTCAGTCAAATCCCTCGAACTCAGCACCGCCTTCCTAACCTGCAATCTTCTTCCTGACCTCTCTGCCCCACCCCCACTCCGGTCTATCGCCCTCACCTTAACCTCCTTCCACCTATCGCATTTCCAACGTCCCTCCCCCAAGTCCCTCCTTTTATCTTATTCTGCTTGGCACACTTTCCTCATTCCTGAAGAAGGGTTCATGCCCGAAACGTCGATTCTCCTGTTCCTTGGATGCTGCCTAACCTGCTGTGCTTTTCCAGCAACACATTTTCAGCCCTCATGATTATAAACCTGTATAAGGTCACCCCTCAACCTCCTCCACTCCAGTGAAAAAAAGTCCCAATCTATCCAGCCCATCTTTATAACTCAAACACTACCGTCCTGGCAACATCCTGGTAAATCTTTTCTCAGCCCTCAAATTTAGTAATTTCCTTATTGCAGGGTGACCAAAACGATACACAGGACCCCAAAATTGGCCTCACCAACTTCCTGCATAACCTCAACACGACGTCCCATACTTTGGTTGAACACATTGCCACCTATTTCCTGAGAATTCTGCTTCTGCAGAGTAATCAGTTGGGAGTAGGATACTTGTGTTTATGAAACTGTTTTGGAGTGTGCCAGGTCTCTGAATACAGGCAACAAAAATAGCAAGAAAACCACGTTTTGTATTAAGTCACTATATACAGGTAAACAGCTTAGCCTTATTATGCTTTCACCTGTAATCTCAGTTTATTAAACCAGAAAGAACACACAGACAGTTACTGTGCAGCTCGAATTGGCCTTGATTATTAACATTACGTCTAGTTCAGCTTTACAAATGGATTCGAAATGGATGTGGTGCTGGAAAAGCTCAGCTGGTCAGGCAGCATCCGAGGAACAGGAGAGTTGACGTTTTGAGCATCAGCTCCTCATCAGGAAACCCTGACACACAATCTCATCCTACCTCAGGACAAGCAGTAAAAAGGTCCATAGACATCAGAAGTGGGGGCCTAGAACAAAGGCCTTTGGTACCACTATCGACATTCCTGATGAAGAGCTGATGCTTGAAACGTCGATTCTCCTGCTCCTCGGATGCTGCCTGACCTGCAGTGCTTTTCCAGCACCAGACTTTTTGACTCTGATCTCCAGCATCTGCAGTTCTCACTTTCTACTCCTTCACAAATGGATTGCACAGCATAGCTGGAAAATGAACATTGCAATCATACATGCTACATATTTCTCCCGCAAACTGTGAACGAAATTAAAAGCCAGAGGATGAACGACAGAAAACCTTAGAAAAAAAAGTGCAATTTAGCGATCATTCATTTCTTCTCTGGATTCTGAATGGAGTCACTCCTTTCTGCTTGTATTGCTTTATTCTGCATTACCTCCCAATGAAATTTCATGTTTGCAGGCAAGGTTTTAAATACCAGCTGATTCATCATGGTTGTGAGAAAGAAAAATTAACCCACAATATTACAGGTCAAATGGTTCTGAGCATTATTTCAAGCTAGACTGCTCTCCCCAAGCCTCATGGTTAGGGTATTGAGTGTGATTTATGTTCTGTTTAGCTTCTGAACAGGCATGATGTTCATCCAGAAGAAACTGAGATATTTCTTTACGAATGCATACTAGGCTCTGATGACACTATTGGAGCCCCAGTGCTATTTTCCCTGTGAGGCTGAGCAGGGAGCCTCTAATCACTGGCAAAAAGACAAGCCAAAACAATTTAAAAGTTATCTTATCCTGCTCATTCTATTTGTGGCATACAAAGAACACATCAGCCTCTCTTTCGCCAGGCTTCCCTCATTCACAATCAAGAAGCACTCCTGAATTAGCATTCCATCAAACAAACAATGTACCAAATTATCTGGTTCCGTCCATCAGTCTCCTGCAGCCTGACATTCCAGTCCTACTTGATTCATATCCCGAGCTAAAGTCAGGCCTGTGTTTTGGGGCCATGCTAGCAACAGTGCATTTCCCCAGTTATCCATCTTGTTAGCTTTAGTTACCAGTCTGTTATAAGCATTATTAGGTTCAAATGGTCAAGAATTAAGAGCATGATTTTCCAACTTTTTTGTTAGTGTTGGGTAGCAACCAACAGGCCACCCCATCACTGTGATAATTTAACTTATCCTTCACTAATTAGTTTGTTAAGAGCTGACAAGCAAATCATAGGTGGGTTTCTTGGCCTATCATAGGCTTTGACTCTGGTCTCCCAGATCAGCTGAAGCTGCCCACTAATTGGAAGCCTACAGCTTCCGGTTCCTAAAGATCAAGTCCTACACCTTGGGAATCCAGCGGTGAGAAGTTAAATATATTTCTTTGTCACAATAAGGAGAAGAGGAATTGAATTGAATTGAAGTTATTGTCATGTGCACTGAGGCACAGTGAAAAGCTTTGTCTTGTGAGTAATACAGGCAGATCACATAGTTAAGTCACATAGATAAGTAAATATTAGGTAAACAGTAGCAAAAACAATAATACAGGTATAGGCGAATGTTTAGAGTTTGTGAGTCCATTCAGTATTCTAACAACAGTAGGGTAGAAACTGTTTCGAAACCGGCTAGTGCATGTATTCAGGCTTCTGTACCTTCTCCCGATGGTAGATGTTATGGAAAAACATTGCCAGGGTAGGATGGATCTTTGAGAATGCTGGTGGATTTTCCTTTACAGTGGGCCTGGTAGATGGATTCTATAGATGGGAGGTTGGTCTTTGTGATTGTCGGGGCCGAGTTCACCACTCTCTGTAACTGTCTCCAATCTTGAATGGTACAGTTGCCCTACCAGGTAGTGATACATCCAGACAGAATGCTCTCGATGGCATACCTATAAAAGCTGGTAAGGGTGATGATCTGTTCCATGATCGGTCAACTAACACACCTGAAAACGACTCTTTGTCTAGCATGTAAACAATCGTTTATTGTATGTTACAGCGCTGGGTTGACAGACTCTGATTCACCCAGAAGTATGAAAACGTCTTGGCAATTAAAAGAATCCAACAACCTTACAGAGTTTGCATAAGGTTTATATATATTAATCATCATCAGACATTTCCTCATCTTATCCATCTACTTCTTCATGCTGGTGGTTTTAGTGGTTAGTTATTTATATAGCTTTAAGGACCAGCTGCAGGTGGTCACGTATGCACAGGGAACCATTTTGTCTCTAGCTGCAATTTAGAATTAACTGTTGCTTTGCAATTTAATTTAGCAGGAGCCATTTTGTGCAGCTCCTTTATCCATTTTGTCCTACCTCCCAGAGGCCCATATCCTCAAGGGTATTTCCATCATGCAAAGTTTCTTCATCTGCTTGAGAAAGAAGAGATGTTGTTGGGCTTTTGTAACCAGTGCATCCACATAAAGAGTCCAAGAAAGCTTGTTGTGGATGACCACTCCCAGGAGCTTGACACTCTCCATTTGTTCCGCCTCTGAGCTGTTAATGTATAGGGGGACACAAGTAACATCCTACTGAAAGTCAATAAAGAATTCCTTGGTTTTGTCTGCATTGAGAGCTAGGTTGCTCTTAGTGCACGATTTTTCCAGGTCTTCCACCTCCCGCCTGTAGTTTGTTTGGTCGCCATCTGAGATTCGATGGATTATGGTGGTGTCATCAGTGAACTTGTAAATGGCATTAGTCTGATATTTGGTGATGGAGTCATGGGTATACAGTGAGTACTGTAGGGGGCTGAGTACACACCCATGGGGGGCTTCGGTGTTGAGTGTTAATCAAAAGGAAATATTGTCCCTAATCTTCAATGATTGTGGCCTGTGGGTCAGGAAACCGAGGATCCAGCTGCAGAGAGTGGCGCTTACTCCAAGATCACTAAGTTTAATCAGTCTCGAGGAGAAAATAGTGTTGAAGGTTGAACTATAATAGAACATAGAACAATACAGCACAGAACAGGCCCTTCAGCCCTCGATGTTGTGCCGACCCATGAACTATTCTCAGCTTGTCCCCCTACACAATCCCAAAATCATCCATGTGCTTATCTAAGGATTGTTTAAATCTCCCTAATGTGACTTAATTAACTACATTGGCAGGTAGGGCATTCCACGCCCTTACCACTCTCTGCATAAAGAACTTGCCTCTGACATCTGTCTTAAGTCTATCACCCTCAATTTGTAGTTATGCCCCCTCGTACATGCTGATGTCATCATCCTAGGAAAAAGACTTTCACTGTCTACCCTATCTAATTCTCTGATCATTTTGTATGTCTCTATCAAATCCCCTCTTAGCCTTCTTCTTGCCAATGAGAACACGTTCGAGTCACTCAGCCTTTCCTCATAAGACCTTCACTCCAGACCAGGCAACATCCTGGTAAATCTCTTCTGCACCTTTTACAATGCTTCCACATCCTTCCCGAAACATGGGGACCAGAATTGTACACAATATTCCAAATGTGGCCGCTTCAGCGTTTTGTATAGTTGCATGAGAAGGATTCTTACATAGCTGTTCTTGGTGTCAAGATGTTCTAGGGAGGAGGGAAGGGCAAGTGAAATGGCATCTGAACGTGGATCTGTTGGTCTGATAGGCAAATTGGAGTGGGTCAAGAGTAGTGGGGAGGCTGGAGTTGATTAATGCCATGACCAGCCTTTCAAAGCACTTCATGACCACCAAAGAGGCAAGGGTAGAGTGATAGCCTTCAGAGGGCCTCCAATGCCCAGTGATTGAGGAAAATTGGAGATCCTCCCCCCCCCCCCCCCCCCCATTGCAAATTGGCCAAATTTCACATTTATCTATATGGTACATAATTGAAGATGTGGTGAGTTGAGGTCCTTAATTAGCCATGAATTCAACACAAACGGATCTTAGTTGGTGGTGGGTACAGAAAGACTCTGACAGACCGAATTGCTCAACACTCTATTGGTGAGGTGTTGAGAAGGTGGGGAGGGTGGTGCAAATCTTCTGCCAGGGCCAGCTCATCCAATTGTTTGTCCGCTTACCATCTCTCACGCCATCTCCAGGGAGGGGGAAATCATCCCTGCAGAGTTAAAAGTGAGCCAAATATTTTTGAAATTTGTTAAATGACAAAATTACATCTAGTTAGAAACTCTGACATAACAGCGGTGAAAATTACATGACAACATCTTGCAGTTGCAGCTGAGTCATTAAGATGAATGACTACAAAGCCAGGTTTCCCTGTGTGCATTCATATCTTAGGATGGAAGTCGAGGCCAAGTGATTAAAGCATCACTCTCGTGAGCAGATGATGCTAGATTCACTGGCATTTTCAATTTTGACATTTTTTTCCATTTTCTAAGAGAAACCATGCTTTGTCTGCATAACTGAGCTATTGCTGTCCTCAGGCTTGTGTGGTCTGAGATTTACTTTATTTGTTTGTTTTCTTCTGTTTCAATATTTCTCATTCCTTTCAATCCCTTCTAAATTTTGAGAGATTTAAATTGAATATGTTTTAACTTAATGCAACTTAAGTAAAGACCAATATAAATTGAGTGTGAAGTTGCAAGACTATAAATTGGCTGATTTTGAAGGAAAACATTTTAGGTGGATTCATTAATAATTCTTGCTGCATAACTAATCACTCTGATCAACCATGTATCACACAAACTCTACCATGCAGAAGTTAAAACATAAACAGAATAGGTTCTTTAAAGTATTTTGCAAATTGCTCTCTTTTGTTTGTTTCTAGTTGTTAGGATAGAGGTAAACATTGCTAATCTAATGGACATTGTTAAATGGTTTAAAGGCTGTGTTGACTTTAAAATGAACAGCAGTCAAATAACATTTCGAAAGTTGAAACACAGAAAGTGGATAAACAAGAGTATAAAATCAGTCTATAACCAGTACAAGGGGAAAATAATAATTAGCATGAGGGAAAGGAAACAAATATTGCAAAGATAAAGGTCACAAATGCAACATTAATAAAATTAAGCCAGAAAGAAATGAATTACATAAAACATAGAGCAAAAAGAGACCAAGTTAGTAATGATCAGTTACTATTTGAATCCATATTTGAATCCAGTTGCATTGTGTGACATTTTTGATAGGACTTTGCTATTTGGCTCTTATTGTAATCTAATAAGACTGTAGTTTTCAAATTCATACATATCTGTTTTGGATTTGCCTTCTTTGTGCCACGAGGAAATATCAAACTTGTTTACTATCAATTTGTCACCCATAAAACATGCCTGAAAATGTTTAACAGTTTTGCCCCCATATTACAAATACTACACCATAACTATGGTTATTTGATAACTTGGTGACACTAGTCGGAGAACTATTATGTCTTAATTGTCACAGAATCGAATAATAGCATCCCTACATTGTGGAAGCAGGCCATTTGGCCCATCGAGTTCACACTGATCTTCCGAAGAGCATCCCACCCAGACCCCATTACCACTCCTATCCTTGTACCTCTGCATTTCCCAAGACTAACCCACTTAGCCTGCATATCCCTGAACACTACAGGCAATTTAGCATGGCCAATCTACCTAACCGGCACATCTTTGCACTGTGGGAGTAAACCGGAGCACCTGGAGGAAACCCATGCAGACACAGGGAGGATGTACCAACTCCATACACACAGCTACCCAAGGGTGGAATCGAATCTGGGTCCCCGGTATTGTAAGGTGGCAGTGCTAACTATTGAGCCACCACGCTGTAACCTTGAGTAGTGATAATCGTTGCAGTAATGCATTCTTGTGCATAACCTGAAAGATTTTTATGTTTTTACATTTTTCTTAATGTCAGAATGTGCTAAAATCCAGTTTACTGTTTCTTAGGGCATTCTGGCAGATTCCTAAGTTGCTGCAGGAATTGAAATCAATATGACTCACTCCTTGACATCCTTCCAGATTATCGAATATCTGTACTGAATTTTTTTGTTATTTAAATGTATAAAAATTTGCTGAGCGCTGGATTAAACAACAGATTTATAATATGCATTGTGTTTGTATTCTGATTAACACTGAAACTAATTCATTAACACGCAAGTCATACACATGATTGAAAATGAAGCAATGTTCTTTGGCTGTGGTGAGATGAATTCAACCTTGTATCTCCGTGTCCAATTTAAATGCGATGAGAATTTGAACGATGGAATGTGAAAATAGCTGTCCAGTATGGTACTGCTTGAGGTATGAGGCTTCAGACATCGAGTTTTCAATCCTTTTCCTGACAGATGTACTTGAACTCTATCTCCACTATATCCTGTCCTGTCAAACTTGAGAGGCTTCTCAATCATTTATGTTTTAAAATGAATATAGTGAATATTTTGGGGTCTGTTTTAATGTTTTCAGCTTTTCCTTGGCTGGCATCTGGTGGCATGTCAGGATACTGTTGGTCATTAATGCAAAGTGAAATTCACAATTGAGGCTGAACTGGTGTAATATAAATACTGCAGGTTTTTATGTGGTAATCTACAGTTGATTACTAAGAAATTGTGTGATCAGTCTGGATTAATTGTAAGTTACCCTGCTTTAGCAATGGTTATCCTGAATAGCTTTTTAATGAAATAATTTTGTTTTGTGCAAGGAACCATTGCTCTCCACAGTATCTATTTTTGGAGCACTGAGTGATAGTACTCAATTTTGAGTCAAGAATACCAACAATACCTTTTGAAAAATTCTGAAATATGAACTTCAGTTTTTAAACTGTATATACAACTTAAGAATTAAAGGATTATGGATAAAAGTGTAGCAATGCAGGATGAATTGGATTGACCTTTCAAAGAATTGTCATAGACATAACGAGCTCAATGGTTTTTTTTCCTGTGTTTCACAATTCTACTATTCTTTGCTGTGAAGTACATAGAGTCATAGAGATGTGTAGCACGGAAACAGACCCTTCAGTCCAACATGTCCACGTTGACTAGATACCCCAAATTAATCTGGTCCAATTTGACAACATATCCCTCTCAACCCTTCCTATTCATATTCCCATCCAGATGCCTTTTAAATGTAGTAATTGTACCAGCTTCCACAACTTCCTCTGGTAGCTCATTCCATTACATGCCTCACCCAGTGCATGAATTATTGGAGAAAATGTATTTGTTTAATCCTTCTTAGCAGCTGATAGATCACCCATACTGCTGAACATTTTTACATCATTAAGTTAATGGTAATCCAATTCGCCTCTATTTTGATTTTCCATATTTTAAGATATAAACAAAATTGACAAAAATGAAGTATTTTCAACCATTATAACTACATTTGTGGTCTGAACAGACGCTGTGAAACTTTATTAGTTGTCGCCAAGGCTACAAGTTTGAGAGAGGAAAATCCTATAATTCAAATGTAAGCATTGTGTGATTGATTCTGTTTGTATTTGACGAGTTCCTTGCTTTTGAATTGTGTTGTCAGTTATTTAAAATCAAGGAACCTGGGCATATGTCTCAGGAATGTTTATACATGTTGAATTGTTCAAAAATCAATCAATTTGGGACCTGCAGAAGAATAGTAACTTAATAAAGAGATGGCAAACATCATTTAATCTTTTGATGAATTAGACTGGAGAATCTCTACAGTAAATGTACATTGTCTTACTGTGATTATTTTGGCTTAGTAAATCTGTTTGATGTTTAAAACCGTTAGATGATGTTATGATGTTTTGGCAATGTTCATGAATGGAGTTAAAATCCTGTGCAAGCACAGGACATTCCAACAGCTAAATTAATTGCCAGGAATGTTTTCTTATTTCTTATCGTGTCCATCTTTCTGAAAGCTTACTAACATTTTGGGTTCTGGAAAGGTCATTTGAGAAAAACTCACCAATGCCTGAAATAGGAGAGCTGAGACATCTAGAGTGAGAAGAATAGAAACAAATCCTAAAAGCTAATAACAGTAACTTAATTTTAGTGGCATGTGTCCAGTCCAAGTTGATTTTATCAGAAACTTTCTTGTTAGTCTACTGTCAGACAGCCCAAGGTGATCAATCTTTTTGTACTTGCCATGACATTCAAGTATTGCATTACTAAGCTCAATTTGTAAGAAACAATAAGGTCAGGTGCACATTACCTTCTACTGGCTAACTGTAATGATGGAGGCTGCAATTTCCAACTGCAGCACAAGCATTTTGGGCTCTATTCTGTATTGTTTACATTGAGTTTATATTTTGATTTTGCACTGCAATAGTAACTGTTTCAAAATAATACAAGCCACATAATTGGTTCAGCGTTTATGAATAAGCTTTTGTTGTGAATCAACATAAAGCACCTGCAGATTGTAAGGATAAATTTTGCACTGCAGGACAACATATTAGTTATCATCTCTTCAAACAGCCTCCTGCTGCAAATGCGTACTGCTCATTCCAGTTATAAGATATTATGGTGTACCAGGCTGTTTTGTGCTTGGCATTGTGGAATTGTACTTCAGTGCATGAAACTTTAAAATTCCCACACAAATTTCAGTTATGGTGTTGATTTCATGTAAATTTAATCTTGAAATTTGGGGAAAGAAAGTCTTTCAGTTTTCATATATCTTGTGAATAGGTTGACCTCCAACATTTAGTTTAAAAAAAAACTCTTTGTACTTAGCAGTCACACATTGCTGAATTCAAATTTCCCCACTCATTGATAAAATTATAGAATAACAGACCACTGAAAGCAACTGTTCAGTTCATCGTGTTTGCACACATTAGTGCATTATGTGCAAGGCTCCTTTAGCACTTCTTTTGGAGGTGGGTTTGATGGGAACAGTTTGCAACCTAGCAAATCTGACTGTGGGAGAGGGGGGATTTCAACTGTACGAAACTACTATTCATCTAAAAGTTGATCCCCTACATTTTGACTTAGAATTCAGCCTGAAAAGCTTGACTTTTATATGGTAATTTTCTTTTCTGCAGAATTACACTTGTTAATTTATTACACTGTCATTGTTACATTGCTGGAAAGCAGCTTTATGAATCAACAAACTGCATTTGTGTAGCACCTACAGCACAATAAAACAAATCCATATTCCACCTTTACAGAACCCAAAACATTGGAAAGCTTTCAGAAAGATGGACAGGATAAGAAATAAGCAAATATTCTTGTCAATTAGTTTGCTGTTGGAATGTCCTTTGCTTGCACAGGATTTTAACTCCACTCATGAACATTGCTAGACCTTCACAGAGCTTATCAAACAAAATTTGAAACTAAGCCACATAAGGAGACATTGGATCTAATAAGCTTATTACAAATTAGAGATTTTGAGAATCATATTATGTGATGAAAGAGAGGAAGAGAAATGGTGAGGTTTGGGAAAGGAATTCCAGAGCACAGGGCTTTGGCAGTTGAGGGAATAGTTGTGCAGTTAAAATTGGGAATGTTCAAGAGGCTAGAACTAGATTGTCGTAGATATCTCTGAGGATCGTGGAGCAGGATACTGAGAGACGGGAGTAAGGCCATGAAGACGAGCTTGAGAATTTTCAAACAGTGTTACTGCTGATTTGAAAGCTGTGAACTCAGCAAAGATAGTGATGATGATGAGCAAGCAGAATTTACAGAGACTGTGGGCATCGGCAGTAGAGTCTTGAATGATCTTAAGAATGCAAAGGATTGAGTGTAGACACTAGTGGAACCTGGGCACTAGTGCAATAGTTAAGTGTAGAGGTAACAAAGATATGGATGAGGATTTTAATAGCAGATAAGCTGAAACAAGGTTAAGTTAGGAGGTGTTGTGAAGATGAGAAGAGGTGTTTTTTTATTGATGACACAGATATATGGTCAGAAAATCATCTCAACATTACACCCAGCTTGTGAGAGTGAAAATAAGACTAGGACTATCACAGAATAAATTCTCAAATCTTAAAAGCAAATCTTGTGGCGAGAGGAATGCCTTTGGCTCCACCATTATCAATTGAGTTTTTATCAAATAAGGATTAATTTCAATACATTGTGAAGGCTAACAAGAGAAGTGCTTTACAGGCTGTTTAGAACATTTTCCACTACTAAAAAAATTACAACAGTTAAGTGTTTTTACATACTGTACCTTGTCTATCTTTGCAACCGATATTTAACACCAAGGGATTAAGAGTTAATAAAATGTATTTCTGATGTCCAACTTTTAAAAAATATTCGCTCATGGGATGTGAATGTTTGTTACAAGACCATAATTGTTACCACCAACTTCTCAACAGTAATTAGCGATTGAAAAGTCCATATAGTATCTCTTTCCTCTCAGTGCATATTGACAACTGCAACTTCCGACAAATTTGTCTCAAAGCAATGGCAATGATAAGTGGGCTTCTCAATACCGGAATCGAGTCGAAACCCAACACGGACTCATCTGCTCTGTCTGCTTTTACTTTTTATTCTTTCGCTGCTTTTTTTCAACTTTAACCTTACCTTCTGTGAAGAGCACTCGGCAGCTTCACCACTGGCTACATTGCTGAGATTGGCCCAGTGTGGTCTCATGGTGGCAACGTTGTTGGTAGAGGCAAGATGGCGCTCAGAAATGGTGAGATGGTTTGCAGGCGGCAAGGCTGGTGGCTCATGCTGGTGATGGTCTAAGCATAAGGGCAGAAGTGCTCTGATGCAGGCATATGGCTAAGCACTTAAGAAAGATTGTAAGGCTAAATGTTTAACTTTATTTCTTTATTTTGTACTTTATACCTAAGATTTTGTATCTAGGTACCTTTTTAACCTAAGATGGTACCAGAGAATGGTGACTTTGTACACTTTTTGCTGTACTCCTGTATTCTTGTATTTGAGTACATGTGACAATAAAACCTAATTCTAATTCTAAGGATGTCCACTGGCTGTACCAGATATAAATGTATTTCCCTTTCTTTAATATTAAGTGTGGCTTTGCAATAATTACAAGTTTGCAAATAAGCTGAATGTCAGAATTATCACATTCTGAGCTTTAATAAAACTGTATTTTCTGAGCATATTAAATATAACTGAGGTCCTTTTAACCTAACACTTTGTGTAGAGAGTGGGTAAGTTCAAATTATTTTTACATCCCATCCAATTCTACTTTTCATTGACATCAATGTGGAATGAAATTGGAGACGGTGTAAACATATGGTTGAAATCATTTTTATGGGTTTCAGTAACAGCATTCCAATTGTTTTTGTAAGATTTCTGCTAATAGACTTTCCTGTAATCAAAGAAGTTGTGTTTCATTCAATAGACAACGATTGGTATTAATGGCTCTACATTCACCTTTAAATCCTGAATAAGGTCAAGCCCAAAATTGAGGGGTGGAGAGAAAAAGCTTAGTCTTCACTAATTATTCACAAGGAAACAAAATTTCTTCATAAGGGAAGAGTTCTCAAAAGTCTTGAAAGTATTTTCATGTTTTGTATCATGACCACTATGTCATATTTCCAAACAGAAAGGTTTATCTAAACTTAAGCAAATTGCTAAATGATGTACTACACAACAAATAGAGTTTTGAATTGGAAGAGAAATGAATAGGCCATTTATATACTGCTGTCATATGAACACTCAACCATTTGAAAAACATTATCTGGACTGACCTGGAGACACCGGAACACTTGGTCTCCAGAGTGAAGGAGGAAGCATGAAATTGGCACATTAAAAACGCATGTCACTCCCTTTGTCACTGACCATAGCCACTTATTACTGCACAGTTTGCTTGTCCTCTGATTTTGCAAGACAGAATTCAGTTTCAGTCTCTGTATGAACTATAGCAAACATTACATTGGACAAACAAGCAGAAAACCAGCCACCAGGATATATGAACATCACTAGCCACAAAAAGACATGACCCGGTCTGACTAGTATCCTTACGATGAGGAAGGACACCATTTCGACTGGGACAACACATCCATCCTCGGACAAGCCAAACAGAGATAGGCGCGAGAATTCCTAGAACCATGGCATTCCAACCGGAACTCATCAGCAAACACATTGACTTGGATCCCATTTACCACCCCCCTGAGAAAAAGAGCAGGAAATGACATCACCACAGGAAATGGCATCACCAACCCAAGGAAACCCAAAAACATAAATAGAAAGCAGGCCATACCACCAACTCTTCATCCAGAGGCTCACTGATGATATTACCTAGTATAGTGATGAAATGTCTGAAAATAAACTTTCCAGCTCAGCGAGCAAACCTACATCCAGAACCTCAAGCTGAGCTACAAATCTTCTCAAAACTGTCTATATGAGTTTAGTTTCTGGATACATTATTTATGTTGTTAATTCATTCATAGGTGTTTCTAAATCCAAGGTCCAAAACAGGTTTAAAAGAGGATTAGATGCTACAAAGCATTTCATTTTTTCCTCTTAAAATTGCATCAAGCTAACACAAAATAAACTAACCCTTATGGGTACTGCTTACAGCAACATAAGCATGTGTTGCTACTGGACAATGAGTCACATCAGAGATGGAAATGTGTTGCTGGAGAAGCGCAGCAGGTCAGGCAGCATCTAGGGAACAGGAGAATCGACGTTTCGGGCATTAGCCCTTCTTCAGGAACATCACATCACAAAAACTGCCTGATAGCCTGTGTGCAGAAAACCTTTGAGTTTCCTAAATGCTTGCCTACTTTTCTAACTTTCTGTTAACTTGTCTCTCAAGGGGTGACCTCAGAGGTTTGAAAATGTCTTTTCCCCTGGATGGGGGAGTCCAGGACTGGAGGGCATAGATTTAATGTGAGAGGGGAAAGGGACTTAAGGTGCAACTTTTTTCACGCAGAGGGTGGCGCATGTCTGGAAAGAGCTGCCAGAGGAAGTGGCAGAATCTAGTACAATTACAACATTTAAAAGACATCTGGATGGATTTGTGAATAGGAGAGCTTCAGAGGAATATGGGCCAAATGCTGGCAAATGGTACTAGATTAATTTAGGATATCTGGTTGGCATGGATGAGTCGGACCAAAGGGTCTGTTTCTGTGCTGTTACAGCTCTATGACTTTATAGATTTAGCAACCATTCAGCTGTCTAAACTGCTATAAAGCTTCAAAAAAAGGAATGAAGCAGAACATATCACTTGGCACAGACCTAGGCACCGGAAAGAATAATAGCAAACCCAGCCCAGTCAACCCTGCAAAGTTCTACTCACTAGTATCTGGGGGCTAGTACCAAAATTGGGAGAGCTGCCTCAAGCAATAGCCTGACATAGTCACACTCATTTGAACCATACATTACACACAAGGTGCCAGCAAACACCATCTAGATAGACCCAGCAGATTTGGCAGCATATTAGTACAAGTCCTGAGAGAATTGCCCTGGGAGTCCTCAACGTTAACTTAAGATCCCATGAAGATTCATACAGTCAGGTCAAAAATGGGCAAGGATCTCCTGCTGATTATGTCCCCCTGGCTGTTGAATCAGTGCTTTGGAAGCAATGAGGGTAGCAAGGGCACAGAATATACTCTGGCTGGAGTAATTCAGTATCTATCATCAAGCCTGGCGCAGCAGCATAGCAAACCGGGCTGGTTGAGTCCTCAAGGATATTCCTGTTAGACTCAGTAGGTGGCAGGTGGGGAGAGAGTAGCATAGAGTACAATAGGTCAGTGGGGAAGGAGATGAAGGTGATAGGTCAGGGAGGAGAGGGTGGAGTGGATAGGTGGAAAAGGAGCTGGGCAGGTCGGACAAGTCCGGACAAGTCAGGGGATCGAGTTGCTGGAGGTTAGAAACTAGGATGAGGTGGGGGAAGGGGAAATGAGGAAACTGTTGAAATCCACAGTGATGCCCTGGGGTTGAAGTGTTCCGAGGCGGAAGATGAGGCGTGCTTCCTCCAGGCGTCTGGTGGTGAGGGAGCGGCAGTGGAGGAGGCCCAGCACCTCCATATCCACGGCAGAGTGGGAGGGGGAGTTGAAATGTTGAGCCACGGGGCGATTTGGTTGATTGGTGCGGGTGTCTCGGAGATGTACCCTAAAGCGCTCTGCTAGGAGG
>NC_057733.1:33079767-33176222 GCF_004010195.1 Chiloscyllium plagiosum | reverse complement strand
AGGTGGGCGGGAGTCCTGATTGTGAAAGTAAGCTTGGAGGCGGAGGCGACGGAAGAATTGTTCGATGTCACGGCGTGTATATCTCCTTCCCCACTGACCTATTGTACTCTATGCTACTCTCTCCCCACCCCCCCCCTCCTCTAGCTTATCTCTCCACGCTTCAGGCTCTCTGCCTTTATTCCTGATGAAGGGCTTTTGCCCGAAACGTCGATTTTGCCTGTCCTCGGATGCTGCCTGAATTGCTGTGCTCTTCCAGCACCACTGATCCAGAATCTGGTTTCCAGCATCTGCAGTCATTGTTTTTACCTCAGTAGGTGGCAGGTCAGCTTCAGCCAGTTTGATTCACGCAAGCTGATATAAGTGGAGGCAGTAAATGCTGCTAAGGCTGTGGGCCCTGACAGCATTCCAGTAATAGTACTGGAACCATGTGCTTCAGAACTTGCCATACCCCTACTTAAGTTATTCCAGTATTGCTATAAACAATGATATCTACTTTACAACATGGAAAATTGCCCAGGTGTGTCAGGACAGAAAAAACGAAAAATCCCAGCCAGCCAATTAATGCCCCCACCATTCTATTCTCAAACATCAATAAAACAATGGCAAGGTGTCGAGAATGTGGTGCTGTAAAAGCAGAGCAGGTCAGGCAGCAGGAGAATCGATGTTTCGGGAATAAGCCCTATTCCTGATGAAGGGCTTACGCCCAAAACATCGATTTTCCTGCTCATCGGATGCTGCCTGGCCTGCTGTGCTTTTCCAGCACCACACTCTCGACTGTATTCTCCAGCATCTGCAGTCCTCACTTTCTCCTAATGGAAAGGTGTCGTCAACAGAGCTGACAAGCAGCACTTGCTTTACAATACCCTGTTCACTGACTTCAGTTTGAGTTCTGTCATGGCCACTCAGCCCCTGATTTCATTACAGCCTTGATTCAAGCATGGACTAAAAGTTGAACTCCAGGAGGGAAGTAAGAGTTATCGCCCTTGACTCTAGGATGCATTTGACTGGAGTGTGGTATCACGGAGCCCGAGCAAACCTGTAGTCAATGGTAATCAGAGGGCAGTCTCTGCACTGGTTGGAGTCATACCTGGCACAAAGGTAGAATGTTGTGGTACCTAAGATCAGCTTCAGGACATCTCTGCAGGAGCTCCTCAGGGCAGTATCCTAGAGCTAATCACTTTCAGCTGCTTCACCAATGACCTTCCATCCGCCATAATGTCAGAAATGGGAATGTTCAATGTTCAGCACCATTCACGACTCCTTAAATACTGAAGCTATCCATGTCAGAACGAAGCAAAACCTGGAGAATATCCAGGTTTGGCCTGACAAATGGCAAATACCATTCGTGCCATACAAGTTTCAAGCAATTACCTTTACCAACAAAGGAATCTAATTATTTCCCTTTGACGTTCAAAGGCAGAACCATCACTGAATTCTTCACTGTCAACTCCCTGAGAGTCACCATTGATCAGAAATTGAACTGGACTTGCCATATAAATACAGTTACTACAAAGTATGTCAGAGGATAGAAGTTCTGCAGCAAGCAATTCACCTCCAGACTCCACAAAACCTGGTCACCACCTATAGGTACAAGTCAGGAGTATGATTGAATACTATCCATTTGCCTGTATTAGTGCAGCTCCAACCACACTCAAGAAACTTGATACTATCCAGAACAAAGCAACCTTACTGATTGGCATTACATGCATAAACATTCTCTCCCTCCATCACCAGCACCCAGTAGCAGGAGGGTGTACCATCTACAAGACATACTGCAGAAATTCAATAAGGCACCTTCCAAGCCCATGACCACTTCCTTCCAGAAGAACAAAGGCAGCAGATAATTAGAACACCACCATCTGCAAGTTCCCTTCCAACACCACCATCTGCAAGTTCCCTTCCAACACCACCATCTTGAGTTCGAAATACATATTGTCATTCCTTCAGTGATGCTGTGTTAAGATCCTGGAATTTTCTCCGTAATGGCATTGTGGCTGTATCAACATCAAATAGACTGCAATGATTTAAGAAAGAAGGTCACTCTGTCTTTAAGGGCAACTCAGAATGTTCAGTGAATGCTGAACCAAACAGTGATGCCCACATCCCATGAATGATTGAAAAACACGTACATCTTTGCCAATCTACCCATCTCTGTGGATCCTTAGATCATCCATACTAATCTATCCGTCTTCCATGGCCCCTCAGACTTCTTATGCCACCCATGGTCCCTCAAACTCTGTATGCCCCAATCATCCCCAATGCCCTTTACAGTCCTAATGCCAACTCATTCCCTTTATCCTTCCCTCTTCAGGCCAATCACCTATTATCCAGCATGAGCATTATTCAAAACACAACCTGAGAGGAAACATTAACACACATTGATACCACAAAAACACCCACTACATTGAAATTGCTTCAACGAATAATTTATGTTTATTTTAAACAATTCATTTGAGATAAACATCGTTTATCAGCAAACATACTGAATTGAAAAGTCCATTCAGTGAGCAGTTGCAGCTGTTCATCAGTTGACACACTATTGTGAGAATGGCTGCTTAGGAAATCAGTAATGCAACACAAATCCTGGAATGATTTTATAAGGCACTCTGAAGTATCTCACTATTTTTTTCTAACTTTTTTGACTATTTTTCTTTTTAACTTTGCTAGTCTCAATGAGTTTATGTACATTTTACACACAGGCATACATCTTCACAATCCCAAAGGGTACCTCAGCTCTCCAGAAAGGCAAATACATAAAACATTTCTCCAGTTCTCATCCCTCATATCCCTTCATCTGTACATAGCCCCATGTCCCACCCATGCAATCTAACATCCTCCACCTATTCTGCGTGACCTCTCATACCTTTGTGCTAATTTAGTATCTACGTCTACACATCATCCATGCTTTCCTCATCTACCATGCTAACGCATTGACTATCTTTGGTACATGAAGCTCCAACAGCACTCAAGTTTGATGCCATCCAGGACAAAGTAGGGTGTGGCCTGTAACACTTTCAACATTCACTCCCTTCACCACCAAACACAGTGACTGCTTTATATACTATCCACAATATGCAGCAACAACTCATCCAGACGCAACAGCATCTCCCACACCTGCAATCCCTGCCCCCCAAAGAGACGAGTGCAGATATATGAGAAGATGACCAGCTGCAAGTTCCTCTCTCGGTCCTGACATGGAACTATATTGCCATTCTTTTACTGTCGCAGTTCAAATTCCCATGAACTCTATCTGCACATCATTGTGTGTGTCCAAAAAACTGTAGTGATTTCAGAAAACAGCTCAATACCAACTTGTCAAGAACAATAATTATTGCCCAAGCCAGTTCTGACCATAACCTGTGAATGAAAGCAAAAATATCCAAAGGCATCCATGCAATAATACCAAAAGATGTAGGAGCAGAAGTTGGCCATTCAGCCCATTGAGTCTGCTACACCATTCAATGAGATCAAGGCTGATCTTACAGTCTTCAAAACCACATTTTTTGCCATTTCCCTATAGCTGTTGATTCCTTGGCTACGAGAAATTAGTCAATCTCAGTCTTAAAATCATTTACTGACTCAGCCTGTACAGCCCTCTGTGGTAGAGAATGCCACAGATTTGACTTTTATCTGAGAAAACATGGTCTTCTTCATGTTGGTCTTAGATCAATGACCCCTTATTCTGGAATTATACCTTCTGGCCCAAGAAACAATGGGAAATAATCAATGAGAGATGGGTGGGTTTCAGCATGAGATTTGCAATTCTCAACTTCCTTTTGCCATAGAGGGAGTTCAATGAAGGTTCACCATGGTAGACTTGCTCTCTATCCTGAAAAGTGTCAGGTGCCATGTGGTATATTAATTGATATTTGGGCAAAATTATAAAAAAGATAGACCCTCTGTACTAAAATGATTCCACAGAGGCTGGTATCCTGTCTCCAAGTCACCCTTACTTATATGTATAGAGTCCTTGACTCCGATCCAACTCCCTCAGAGCCAGCTCTCAGAGTGAACAGAACCTCTGACACTCCTGTCTTTTTTTTCTTTCTTTTCTTTTTTTCCCCACACTCCCGCCTAACTGCAGTGGTGCTTATTTTTTTTCCCAGCACCCATGTTGTGTGTGTGCAGGTGTGATCTGTTTTATTTTAATGATTGAAACACTTCTCTTTTTTTTAACCCCCACACTCCCGCCAAATTGCGGTAGTGCTTATTTTTCCCCCAGCACCCATGTTGTGTATGTGCAGGTGTGAGACACAGACATTCCTCTTTCTTATTTTTTTTTGTAAGGCAGCTAGTCCAGGGATAGTCCCCTTCAAGGAGAGTCCTTGCACATACACTCACAATAGGCAAACATCCGAGTGGCCAGTGACAAACACTGCCCTTCACATCAAAGGGCAGTGCTGAGTGACACTCCTGTTTATTTATTTGTTTATTTTTTCTCTTTTCTTTTTCTTTATTCGAATTCCACCACCAGGAAGATAGAAAAACACCCGAGTGGCCAGTGACAAACACTGCCCTTCACATCAAAGGGCAATGCTGTGTGAATCTCCTATTTTTAATTTTTTTTTTACCCCACACTACCACCTAAGTGCGGTAGTGCTTATTATTTTCCCCAGCACCCATGGTGTGTGTGTGCAGGTGTGAGACACAGTGAAAGACACAAAGTGCACGAATCTTTATTCAATTTCCACCACCAGGAAGATAGGAAAACACCCGGGTGGCCAGTGACAAGCACTGCCCTTCACATCAAAGGGCAGTGCTGTGTGATCAAAACAGTGAAGGGGAGGGTAGGGACTAAATCAAAATAGAGTTGGAGGGAGACATTCCTCTTTATTTTTTTTTCCAGGGATAGTCCCCTTCAGAGAGAGTCCTTGCACATACACTCACAATAGGAAAACACCCGAGTGGCCAGTAACAAACACTGCCAGGGAATCTAATTTACTTTTTTCCCCAGCACCCATGGTGTGTGTGTGTGCAGGTGTGAACATTCCTCTTTATTTTTTTTTATTTCCACCACCAGGAATGCTCTGGTTTTTTTTTCTTTTTTCCCCCACACTACCACCTAATTGCGGTAGTGCTTATTTTTGCCCCAGCACCCATGGTGTGTGTGTGCAGGTCTGAGACACAGTGAAAGACACAAAGTGCACGAATCTTTATTCAATTTCCACCACCAGGAAGATAGGAAAACACCCGGGTGGCCAGTGACAAACACTGCCCTTCACATCAAAGGGCAGTGCTGTGTGATCAAAACAGTGAAGGGGAGGGTAGGAACTAAATCAAAATAGAACATTCCTCTTTATATCTGTCAGCCAGAGTTCCCTGATTGGACCAGATTAACAGCCCCAATCAGGAAACCCATATTCTATGAGGTCCGTCTGGCTAACCTTGTTACAATCACTACATATTCAGCTCCTTTCAGGGAAGGAGAACAACCTGTAAAGCTGTGTAAAGGAAGAAGTTAAGAGATTAACTTAAAGTGGACCTCCTGCAAAGCACTTAGTTTTTAATTTAAGTGTAACACCCACACATAAGACGATACCATATAACCCAGTGGAGTTTTCTGAAAGAAAATCAGTATTTTGAGATGTAAAGCATGCCTGGGATTAAGGATATCTGGATGTAAAAGACTTAATAAAATGTCTTGCTGTGCTGGAGTGGAGAAGTGTTTGAATGAAAATATCCCCAATGGCTTTAAAGTAGTTGCACCTTGTTGAACACGTTTACAGTGACATTGAGCTTACTGTTGGGAACTGGATGGGAAGATGTTGGTTCAGAAAGGAAAACTCTGTTTAAATTTGTGTATTTGAATAGACTGCTCACAAAGACATTCTTTGCCTAGATTTCAGAAACATGTGGAAACATCTAGCTATAACGCAAAATATATATTGTTACTCATAGTAAGTGATGTTCCAATTTGTAGGTCAAGTTTTTTCTAACTATAATAATTCAATATATTAGGCTATTCATAAATAAAAGTAATAATTGCAACCCATTAATTTGTGTTTGTGGAAATGTAATGACAACAGCTACTGAAATATTGACTGATTTTCCAGACACTATCTCAATACTAAGCTCAGCAGTATCTTACTGGACTAGTCATTCCCACAGACCTAAAGACGTAAACCAAATCCCATCACATTAGTAATTCTTCATAAAATACTATGTGTAGGTCATGATGACTATGAAATTAATGGAATGTTGCTGAAACCCAACTAGTTCACTAATATCCTTAAGGGAAGGAACTCAGCCATTCTTACCTGGTCTGACTTATGTTTGATGTGAGACTCTCAGCAATTTGGTTGACTGTTAGTTGCCACTTAAGAAGCCTCTTAAGCCATTCAGCTATATCAAATCACCATGAAATTGTCTGATAAGAACAGAGGTGCCAATGATGGGTTTTTCTTGTAAATATTTAATTGGCTACACAGGTATTTTACTGGTGGTGGTCAGTAGGTATATAAAAAACAGAAGAAATGTTACGGTGGTTTTCGTGGTGGGAAGGTCACTCGGTTGTGTGTGATAGCACTTAGGAGTATCAAGTAAAAGAAGCAAGAAAATAAGAATAAAGGGGGCTCTTGTGGTGCAGCGGTAATGTCCCAATCTCTGAGTCAAGAGACTGGAGTTCAAGTCTCACCTACTCCAAAGATGTAAATAACATTTCTGAACATGTTGATTAAAAATATCTAAGAATAATAAAATAAGAGTGCTCTTCTGGTGCAGTGGTAGTGTCCCTCCATTTGAACAAGAAGGTCTGGGTTCAAGTCCCACCTGCTTCAGATGTGTGTCAAATTACATCCGAACAGGTTCATTGAAAGCATCTACTGTTTTTGTACTTGTTTCTCTTTAGTACAGCCTGAAAAACATTTCCAGTAGGAATAAAATTAGATTGGTACCAAACACAAAAGGTTGCATCGGACCTAGCCCGACTCAATATCTTGTGTCTTTCTTGGGAGGGCTGTTTCAGGCTAGTCTGGGATCTACAGAATCATAGCTTTCAGCTAACATTCCACAGTCACATCATTGTCGTTAGGTATTTGGGGAAGGATTGATATACTGCTAATGTCACTGCAGTCGTAATGCTCTGGGTAATTGCTGGAGAAATACAACATCTGTGAGGGGAAAGCAGAGCCAAAGTTTTGGGTGTAGTGATTCTTCTTCAGTACTATGATCAATATGGCTTTGTATGATCAGGGCGAGTTGCATAGTCATCGAGTCATAGAGAAGCACAGCACAGAAACAGACCGTTTGGTCCAACCCATCCATGCTGATCAGATATCCCAACCCAATCTAGTCCCACCTGCCAGGACCCTTCAAGCCCTTCCTATTCATATACCCATCCAGATGCCTTTTAAATGTTGCAATTGTACCAGCCTAACCCACTTCCTCGGGTCGCTCATTCCATGCACATACCACCCACTGCATGAAAACGTTGCCTCTCAGGTCTCTTTTATATCTTTCCCCTCTCACCCTAAACCTATGCCCTCTAGTTCTGGACACTCCCATCCCAGGGAAGAGACTTTGTCTATTTATCCTATCCATGCCACTCATGATTTTATAAATCTCTATAACCCCTCAGCTTCCGACGCTTCAGGGTAAACAGGCCCAGCCTGTTCAACCTCTCCTTATAGCTCCAACCCTGGCAACATCCTTGTAAATCTTTTCTGAACCCTTTCAAGTTTCGCAACATCCTTCTGATAGGAAGGAGACCCTGAATTGCACACAATATTCCAAAAGTGGCCTAACCAATGTCCTGTACAGCCGCAACATGACACCCCAACTCCTGTACTCAATACTCTGACCAATAAAGGAAAGCATACCAAATACCTTCTTCACTACCCTATCTATCTGTGACTCTACTTCCAAGGATCTATGCACGTGCACTCCAAGGTCTCTTTGTTTAGCAGCATTCCTTGGGACCTTACCATTAAGTTTATAAGGCCTGCTAAGATTTGCTTTCCCAAATGCAGCTCCTCACATTTATCTAAATTAAACTCCATCTGCCACTGCTCAGCCCATTGACCCATCTGTCAAGATCCCGTTGTACTCTGAGGTAACCTTCTTCACTGTCCACAATTTTGGGGTCATCTGCAAACTTACTAACTATACCTCTTATGTTCACATCCAAATTGTTTGTATAAATGATGAAAAGTGGTGAACCCCGCACCAATCCTTGTGGTACTCCACTGGTCACCGGCCTCCAGTCTGAAAAACAACCTTCCACCATGACCCTCTGTCTTCTACCTTTGAGCCAGTTCTGAACCAAATGGCTAGTTCTCCCTGTATTCCATGAGCTCTAACCTTGCTAACCAGTCTCCCATGGGTAACCTTGTGGAACGCCTTACTGAAGTCCATTAAATCATGTCCACCGCTCTGCCCTCATTAATTCTCTTTGTTACGTCTTCAAAAAACTCAATCACACAAAGACTCTAATCAGTCTTTGCCTTTCCAAATACATGTACATCCTGTCCCTCAGGATTCCCTCCAAAAAATGTCCACCATCGACATCAGACTCACCGGTCTATAGTTCCTTGGCTTGTCCTTACCACTTTTCTTAAATACTGGCACCACGTTAGCCAACCTCCAGTCTTCTGGCCCCTCACCTGTGACTATCAATGATTCAAATATCTCACCAAGAGGCCCAGCAATCACTTCCCTAGATTCCTACAGAGTTCTAGGGTACACCTGATCAGGTCCTGGGGATTTATCCGCCTTTATGCGTTTCAAGACATCCAGCACTTTCTCCTCTGTAATAGGCACATTTTTCAAGATGTCTCCATCTATTTCCATACATTCTATATCTTCCATGTTCTTTTCCACAGTAAATACTGATGCAAAGTACTCATTTAGTATCTCCCCCATCTCCTGCGGCTCCACATAAAGGCCACCTTGCTGATCTTTGAGGGGCCCTATTCTCTCCCTAGTTACACTTTTGACCAAAATGTATTTGTAAAAAACCCTTTGGACTCTCCTTAACCCTATTTTCCAAAGCTATCTCGTCCCCTTTTTGCCCTCCTGATTTCCCTCTTAAATATACTCCTACTGCTTTATACTCTTCTAAGGATTCACTCGATCTTTCCTGTCTATACCTGGCATATGATTCCTTCTTTTTCTTAACCAAACCCTCAATTTCTCTAGCATGCCCTGCACCTACCAGCCTTTCCTTTTACCCAAACAGGAATGTACTGTCTCTGCACTATTGTTATCTCATTTCTGAAGGTTTGCCATTTTCCAGCCATCTCTTTACCTGCGAACATCTACCCCCAATCAGCTTTTGAAAGTTCTTGCCTAAAACATCAAAATTAGCCTTCTTCCAATTTAGAACTTCAACTTTTAGATCTTATCTATCCTTTTCCATCACTATTTTAAAACTAATAGAATTATGGTCGCTGGCCCGAAAGTGACACCCCAGTCACCTGCCCTGCCTTATTTCCCAAGAGTAGGTCAGGTTTTGTACCTTCTCTAGTAGGTACATCCGCATACTGAATCAGAAACTTTTCTTGTACACACTTAACAAATTCCACTCCATCTGGAAATATTTCATCATGTTCACGTTTTTGGTTTTCTGAAGAAGCTTCACTGGACCCGAAGCATTAACCTCGTTACCTCTCCATAGATGCTACCAGACCTGCTGAGTTTCTTCAGCAATTTCTGTTTTTGTTTCAGATTTTCAGCATCCACAATGCTTTTCTTTCTCTTGTTCAGTGCTCTGACACTTGGGTTCGAATCCCACCATGGCAATGAATTAGAAGCTCACCCTGGGCTTTGAAACTGTCAACGATTGTTGTGAAAGCCCATCTGATTCACTTTAGAGAAGAAAATCTGTCATCGCTATCCCATCTGGCCTGCATGTGTCACCAGATCCATAGTAATATGTTTGATTCTAATCTGCCCTCGAGCCAACAGCTACTGAGTTCAAGGACAATTAAGAATGAACAATAGGTGCTGGCCTTGCCAAAAGAAAAATCTGGTCAAATTGGCAAGACAGACACAGCAGAAGTATGGAGTTGGGAAGATAATCCCCTAGGATCCAGCAGACACCATGATTTCTCATGGTACTGGTTCAAACTTTGGAAGAAAACCTTCTGCGCTCTCCTTGCTGATGAATCGGAACTCTTTGATGTTGAATGCTACTTGGAAAAAACAACGAGGTTGTGAAAGGCACAGAATGTACTCTGCAACTTTAATAATCTTTCAACAAGACTGGTCCAATAAGAGTAGCTGGTCTGAGATGGCTTCTGTTCCTTCACAATGTAACACCATGATCATCATAGAAATCCAACAGTGTGGGAACATGTACTTCAGCCCAACAAGTCCACACCAACCCTCCGAACAGTAGCCCACCCAGTCCTATTCCCCTACTCTATATTTACCCCTGAACAATGCACCTGACCTACACAACCATGAACACTACAGGCAATTTAGCATGGCCACTCACCTAACCTGCACATCTTTGGACCGTGGGAGGAAACTGGAGTCCCTGGAGGAAACCCACATAAACACAGTGAGAATGTGCAAACTCCACATAGACAGGCACCCAAGGCTAGAATCAAACTCAGGTCCCTGGCACTGTGAGGCAGCAGTGCTAACCACTGACCCACCCTGCCACCACAAAGTCAGTAATGACTTTGTATGATCTGGACTAATTTCTGGTATTCAAGTACTTGTATTTGTATATCTAACTTGCACCCTCTGCCCAGCGAGCAGTTTTGATAATAAAAGACTTAAAATGGTTGGAGAAACATAGCAGCTCTGGAACTATTAATGGAGAGAAAAACAGAGTTAATATTTTGATTTGATATGACCATTTTTCAATCTCTCTGCACAGATACTGTCAGACTTGCTGAGCTTCTCCTGCATTTTCAATGATTATTTTGCTTTTATTTGACTGCAATTTTGGGAGCTTGCTCTTTGTATGTCTTTTTTGTTCTTTCCTCTCTTTCAAGAAGGTCCTATATCTCAGAATGATTGGGCAATTATTTGCTGGGCAAGATCACTCACACTTGCCTTTTGAGCATAATCTGTGTTGAAAATGGTAATCCCTTTTCCGTTGGTGTTGCAAGAAAATACAGTCGTTCGGTTGCATGAAAATCTTACTTTGTCACATGACGCTGAATGATCATTGCTTTGAGTGTACACACAAACCAAATTCTCTAATGTCCAGAGCTATTGTCTCATTGCTCTTCAATCTGTTTTCCAAAGGTCTACCACAAAGGTATGACAGCCTTTTGTACAGATGGCCACCATTGCTAACCATAATGCTTTTTTTTGCCTCTAGTGGGATATTTTAACTGATGGTTAATGCTTATTTTATCTCTTTTAACTTAAGAAAATTGGTGTGACTATCATGGCACTGAAGAGCCAAACATACCTTTATCACAGCTACAATAATGTGCAAACATTCCATTTTTCAGACACCTAGTGTCTAGGCTAACTTTAAGTTAATATGTTAGAACAGAACAGCATGTTTTTAATAGCTTGTCATGCTTCAAATGACCCTGGGTAATATAGAATATGCAGTCTTTAGAGAGTCATGTTGCAGGCTCTGATGTGGCAATGATATCATGACCATGTCCCTTAAAGTGCTCTGACATATTACGTTTCTTAACATACACTGACGCACTTATGATGAAATAGATCAGAACAGTCATACTTTTCTTGTTTACATTCAAAATGATATTTTCTGTTAATAAATACCATTTAATATTGGATATACTGTGGTACTGCCCCTTAGACTGCACCTTTCTGGAATGTACGGTTTGTACCTTCTAAAATATTTCCTCATAATTCAGTTCCTTTTCCTTTGAAATTAGTTTTGTAGGCTTTCTCTATATCATTTCCATCTCATGTGTACCTATTACAGTGCTTATAGGATAAATTCAAATTATAAATATCGTGTTGAGGTGAAATAATTGTGCTTTAAATGGGTAACCTAGTTATAGTATAAACCCAGTTTGAATCTGGAGAAAGGGTTTAGATTAATAGTATAGTGAGTCTTCCAAGAAAAGGTATTCTAATTGAACTTTGATTCAGAGCCAGATTGATTTTTGACAGCCAACTTACTGTAGAATCTGGGGAAGGGTTTTAAAGCTGCTTTGCACTAACTTCATATATATAATGGAATTATGGCCTAAGTATTGCATTTTTGCTCTACACTTCTATTCCACTACTGTCATTATATTTCTTTAAAAATCACACAACACCAGGTTATAGTCCAAATGGTTTATCTGGAACCACAAGCTTCCAGAGCGCTGCTCCTTCATCAGGTAGTTGTGATGAAGAGGCAACATTCCGAAAACTAGTGCTTCCAGATAAACCTGTTGGACTATAACCTGGTGTTGTGTGATTTTTAAACTTTGTCCATCCCAGTCCAACACCTGACTCCCCCACATCATTATATGTCTTAGCATTAGATATTTTGTGCTAATCAACACCCTTGATGATTGTTTGGCATTAATTGAGGGCTTAGCCAATAATGGAAAAATATTTACTGAATAGTACGTATAACTTTACACAGCGTGTGTACTAGAATGAGTTTAGCTTGCAATAATTTGTGATGTAATACATTCTACAGTCTTGTTTTAATTTAATAAAGTAAATTCTATAACAATAAGCAGATTTGTTTTCTTTCTCACTTAAAACTGACATTACAGCTAAGCACATTTACTTTCATGCTGCAATTAATGTTTCTACATTTAGGAAAATGCCATTTCAGAATGTGTTTGAAAAGGCATCTGACAGCTATTTATGTTTGGTTACAACCATGTCATATTTAATACAGTTGCTTTGGTCTGTTTCTTTTAAATCCACATTGTGGATTGAATAGCTTTCATTAAATAAATGTAACATTTATTTGACTATCTCAGGTTTTAGTTAATCAATTTTAAGTTTCAACAGTTTTGTTATTAAATATTAACTAAATATCATGATTGTTTAGCATCCAATATTTACAAGAGTTTGGCTGGCCTTGTCATCTAATTCAGCCACAGAGCTGGAGACAATTATAAAATCAATCATTGTAGCTATATTGGCATTAGCAGATGATTCCATGCTTCCCCAGAGTTTAGAGATCGGTCTTCCAAAGGTCTTTATTCTTTATTGACTTCTGGAACAAGCAAGAAGAATGGTCCAATTATCTAGTGATAGATTTCAATAACTATGAAGCATTCTGTCTGTAACATAGTGTTACTGTTCCAAGTTAACAATTATAGATATCAATGACATTAGAGTTTGATGAATGTATACCATGTGCATCTAAGAGGTCATAATCTGTCTTTTTCATTAGCTGCCTCACTTGCTACACATTTCCAGCACTTTCTGCTTTTAATTCCTTTGTTCTTTGCCTCCATTTATTTCAGTGCTATTGCTTGCAGAACTTAGAAAAGATGAGGAATAATATTTGCCCCCTGCACCATTATCTCTTTAATGCACCTGACAAGTGTTGCTGTCAATCATTATTGCTGCCAATGTCAGGCAGATTGTACTGCAAGTTAAACGGTTGAGAAAAGTTAAAAACCTGTAGAGAAATGCAGCCTTTTGAGTTCCACCATAAATTCCATCTTCTGATATCCTCAAAAGATCATTCATTTGATGTGATGTCACTAGACACAGTGTATGCTTGGATTGGGAGTCCAATATTTGGATTGCTTTACAGTTGCAGGATGGTAGCCAAATGTGGCTATGATCTAGGTTTTGTTTAAGAAGCTGTCATGCAAACTGGAGAAATTGGAAAGGACACTGTGCTTCTGACCAGAGAGAAGTATGTAGTGGAGCCCTTCATGGGGTTGCCCCTTTCTGTGGTTTTTAGTTCTTTGCATGTTAATGACCTAGACTGGGTGTAGTAAGTAGAATATGGAATTATGTAGATGATTTTTTAAAAATGGTATATAGGAGGAAAGTACTAGATTTCAAAAGGACACAGATTAGTGAAATGAATAAACACACGGTAGATGCAATTTAATAAGTTTAAGTCTAAAGGGGCTGTTGGTATAAACTGGCTGGATGGTTATCATGTCACTTAGAATTACACCAATGGCACTAGTCAATCCTCATTCCTGTTGTGGTGGAGTCCAACTACTTGTCCTGTCCCATATTAAAACATGACATTAAGTGTAGTTCAGTGATCCTTAAATAATTGAGGATGCTGTCTAAGAAAGGAGGTAATTGTAAAATTACGCACTTTTGAAGGAACAATGTACAATGTTTTGAACAGGATGCATGTTCATGAATCGTTGAAGGTATAAGTGCAAATTGATTAGTTGGTTAAAAAAGCATTACAGAATGATTATTTTTATTCTTTTTTTGAGATGTGGATGCTGCTGGCTAGGTCAGAAATTCTTGTGTTCAGCCCTAATTATCTTTGAGAAAGTTGTGGTGAGCTCTATCCTTAAACTCTGCAGTCTTTAGGATGGAAATACACTCTCAATGCTTTTAAGAAAGGAGTTCCAGGATTTTTACCCAGGGACATTGAAGAAATGCTGATACAGTTTCAACACAGGATAAATGGAATCTTCCAGGTGATGGTGCTTTCATACATCTGCTGTCCTTGGCTTTTCAGTGGTAGAAGTTGCAGATTTGGAAGGTGCTGTTTGAGGTGAGTTACTGTTGTGCATCTTGTAGATATGGTACAGATTGTTACAACTGTGCATCAGTAGTTAAGTGAATGATTGTGGAAGGTGGCAGTTAGGTTACCAGTTAAGCAGGCTGCGTTATCCTAAATAGTATTAAGCTTCTTCAGTTGGAACTGCACCTATACGAGTAAGTAAAGAGTATTCCATCACATTCTTGACTGGTGCCTTGCTAGGGATGGCAATTGGACAATGGTATTGCAATTAAAGATCAAGAGTTATGGTTAGATTTTCCTTTGTTTGAGATAGTTATCACCTGGCATCTGTGCAGTGTAAATATTACTTGCCACTTGTCAGCCCAAGCCTGGACATTTTCCAAGTCTTGCTGCATGTCAATATGGGCTGCTTCAGCACCTGATGACTTATAAATGGTGCTGCACAGATTACAATCATCAGCGGACATCCTCATTTCTAATCTTATGATGGAGAGAAGAAGGTCTTGAATAAAGCAGCAGAATATGGCTAGGCCAAATTTGGTTCTGCTACTGAATTGAATGCAAAAATAAAGAAATTGTGCTAATCAATTCCAAGCTATTGGTAAGGCATTAGCTGAAGCTATGTTTACACTTCTGGGCACCACACTTTCAGAAGTTTACCAGAACCTTGGAGACAGTTGAGACAAAGGCTACCAATTGATATTAAGGCTCAGGTAATATAATTATATGAAGAAAGTCTGTTGATAAATGGAAATGAGGGTAATTATTGGCATCACAGTTAAATGAGGTAATCATGGACAGGCCAGCTGAAAGATGATTCTGCACTATTGTTTACTCCTTCCCCTTCCCCTACCCCCTCTATTCAGCATATATAACCACCTTTTCCTAGTTACAATCGGTTCTGAAGAAAGAGTCACTAGACCCAAAACATCCACTCTGCTTTCTTTCCACTGATGCTGCCAGACCTGCTGAGTTTCCCTGGCATTTTCTGTTTTTATTTTGGGAATTGATTGAGTTTTTTTGCCAGCTCCTTTTCTCTTACCCCTTCTCTTCCTCATCAACATCCTTTTATTGTCATTCTCCTGCTTTTCCTCATCATTGTCCTTGACCTCATACTCTTCCAATCTTCATCTTAGTCCTTGTCTTCCTCCTCCTCCTCCTCCTCCTCAGCTACTCATCATATAACTTGTAAAAAGAGTACTCCTTTGTGATGGCATGATTGCACAGAGGGTATAGCAGACCACCATAATTACTTGTGGCATGTGTTCTGGATTGTATCACAAGGCATTTCTAACGTGCTTCAGTCGTGCGTAAATGCTCCAGTTGTGTTCAATGATGTTCTGTGTAGCTGCATGGATTCCTTGATAACTGTCACATGTACAGAGGATGTGTGCCAGATGCTAGGTCCTCATGGCCAGCAAACAGCCCCTGGAATTCAAGAGCCATCTTTTAGTTTGTGTAGTTGTCCAAGTACAGTTGACAAAGTTGACTGTTTCAGAGTAAACAGCATTGAATAGCATGATCCATTTGGTCACATACCGACTGGCAATGAGGGATTGGAACTACTAAGGTTTTTGCACATTTCTCAGTTGACATGTGCTGCTCACTAAGCAATGTGTTTTGTTAGAGACACACTTAAGTTATGGTGATGCCTTGCATGCCAGAAAAGCTCAAGGTTTCTATGTTTGCTTAAAAAGAGATTAATTCTCTTCTCATTACATACTCCTCATCCATGACCACTTACATAACTACACGTGATAAAACGTAAGACGTTGAAGGTACCATTTGCTGCAGCTTAAGATAGTCCAATGCAAAGAGTTTCAAGGTCTAGCCACCTTTACAGCCATTGTATACAAACAGGAAGCTGGAAAAACACAGCAGACCAGGCAGCATCAAGAGGTGGAGAAGTCGACGTTTCAGGTATAACCCTTCCTCAGGACTGGGGTGAGTCTAGGAGGAGCTGCAGATAAAGCAGGTGGTGAGGGCAAGGTGGTGAAGTGGGGATGGGTGAAGACAGGTAGAGGGTATGGCCTCGTTGGTCAATGGGAGGAATGAATCCGGTAGGTGGGTGGTTGGAGTGAAAGGGAGGGGGAGGGGCTGGGAAAGGAGTCAGGGGAAGGAAAGCAAGGTTATTTGTAATTTCAGAACTCAATGTTGAGTCCTCTGGATTGTATGCTGCCTACATGGAAGATGAGGTATTGTTCCTCTAATTTGCGGTTTGGTTCGTTGTGGCGATGGAGGAGGCCAAGGATAGTTATGTCAGAAAGGGAATGAGAAGAGGAACTAAAACGTGCAGTGATTGGGAGGTCCGGACAGCCCCGCAGGCCCTGCTGAGATGCTCGGTGAACTGTTCCCTATGCTTACATTCAATAGGTGGCTGGGAGAAATCTCTAATCTTTAGCAGGCATTGGCAATGCTGCCCGAGCCCTTCTCTGAGGCTGCAAGACTGACTGTAAAGATGCAAGTTCCCCTGAGCACTTCGTTATTCAAATGTATCATACAAAAACACTTCCTCACTGAAGTTGAGGTAGGATAATTCCTAACTGAAGTATTTGGCTGGATAAATCTGCATCCTCCTCCTCCTTCAAGCAACTTACCCTCTTAGTGGGCTCATCTTATTGACTCTGACATGATCCAGTCTATGAAGCTTGAAGTTACTACTTGAAGCAAGTGGTCAAAAACACTTGACGTCATAACCAAGAACTGTGCTATATTACACACCACGTCCTATAGAGCACCGTCCTTGATTTCAGTCATAGTACAAGCCTCCAAATACAGCTACTAGTTCATTATCAGACAGTGGAATTCAATCAGCAACCCAAGTGAGAATGTTTGATGATCCCTTGAATAGGGAAGGGGTAGGAAGTGGGGTGAAGTGCGGGCTGTGTCTTTCAAATCCTTGAATTTATGTTGAGCTGTGTAAGATCAGGAGAGGGTATTAGCTGGTGTGTTGAGTTAAAAAACAAACTCTCTGTTGGAGTCAAATGAGTGTTGCATCCTGACTGATGTCATGATCTCCCTCCTTGGCATACTTCTGCCATCTGCCCATACTTTTGACCAACCACAATAGTGTGTGATGGAGCTGACACCAATAGTCTGTGTACATCGGGCAGTATTGAGAATTGGGAGGGGGGCCCACAGTGTTGTAAATGTGAGCATCATGCAGCTAAATTTAGTGGACTTTGCATCAATGTGCAAATGAGCCAATGTTTCAAAAACCAATCCGACACCTCGTATTTTCAATCATTGTTTGAGATGAAAGGCAACAAGAATCTTCTGAAAAAAAATTCTGAATTTCTTTTAAAGAAAAACAGGCAGGTCACCTCCACTGAAAGTATTTGCAATAAATCAATTCAACATATTTTGATGAATAACTTAGAATCATCAAGGCAATGAATCACGTCCTACTTTCTCTAAATATTGAGAATGTATATCATTAATCACAAATGTTGCTTGGAATTCAATGAGGAGTGATGTAATGGATAAAATTCCAAAAGATGATATATTGTTGGAATTTTAAAGAAGACTGCTCTAGCTACTCAATAAAAACTGCATATCCCTTTGCTCTGCTAAGAATATTTCTTTTCTCCTTAGCCTGGAGGGAACTTGTTCCATCCACTGTCCATTCTCACTGCCATTTCCAATCTCATATATTTCTTTCGAAAGTTACATGAATTATTCTTTTTCTGCTCTTGAAAGAGGATGCAGTATTAACAAAAAAACATAACTGGCTATCAGAGCTAATACTATTAACTGTACAAAGCTAATACTATTAACTGTACAAAGTTACCGTCTGCATGTTGGCATTTATTGATGTGATGAGGTTTAGTTATAAAATTTTGTTATTTATTCACTTTCACACCATTTTAATTATAATTATTGATTTACTTTCAATCTCTACTTTTGTCCTTCACTTGATATATTTTTCTGTTGTCTCAACATCGAGAATATGAGGCTCTACATGTGACATTTCAGATAAGTATGTGTTGTATGATAAACCAACAGGCTCTTAACATTTAGGAATTTCACATTTCAATTTACGTTCAAAATGTACCATTTACAGGTAAACACGTTTTTGTGTTTGCTGTTCATGTGTATTTTTCTGACAGCTTTTAGAATGAATACTGTTCCATGAACAATATTTAGCAAATATAAAAGCTGAAAAAATTGCTACATTTCACATTGTTCCTATTTCTTCAGGTTTTTGCAATTTCATGATGCCTGATACTTTAATATCAGTTCATCTTAGGGACGGGGTCTGGATAGTCCATTCAAGCTATCTGTGTTGCTCCATGATTTGCAGACAGTATATTAATAGATATTCAAGATTCAAAGATTCCATCACAAAGAGGGCTTGAATGTAACTATCATATAAATAAAATGTACCTTTCATAAAGGTATAGAGTCATAAATATGTACAGCATGAAAACAGACCCTTCGGTCCAAACAGTCCATGCCGACATGTTGTTTGTGCAAACAGGAGGAATCTAATGTCTGTAGCTCCATTTAGTTGTTCCAATGCCAAGCTTTTAACTGAGAAGAGATAGCGGATAGTACAAAGTATTCCACTGAAGTTATGTGACATTCTGCAACTTCACAACAGCTCCACACCTTCCACCTCTGCAACATGCTTCAAAAAATACACACTTTAACAGATCAAATTAAGATAGAGATGAATACTTTTACATTTTCAGAAGTATAGTCAGCAAGTATGGACTGGGGAAGAGGTTGAAATTCTACACTATTAAGTCTGAAATGCTGACCTTGTTTATGAAAATATATTGAATGAAAATTGAAATCAGTTTTTACAATAGTCATCAGTTATATTATATTCTGAGGCAAAAATCAATTCTAAATTCTCTCGTGTCTGAATCTGTGCTGCTTTAAAACTGTAAGTCAGTGAGACCTAAGGCCTGAGACCTGTGAGACCTGTGTTTCCCAGTGAGAATTGGTGCTTGTAGAACTCTAGCCCAGTAAAAGTCACTGTAGGAGATCAATACTCTACTGTATGTTGCAGAAAGAAATTCTTCATTTTGTGCTGGTGTTTGAGAGCAGAATGGCTTTCCAACCTGCAGAGAAAGGTAGAGAATCAAGAACTGGAGGTTGAGGAGTACTTGATGTGAATTTGGAAAGTGTAATTCAATTGTTTCAACCTTTGCGTTTAAGCATTGAAGAACTGTATTATTTGTGAATGATCCTGAAATGGTTAAAAATATCTTTGTTCATCCGCTGACATCAACAAACCTGTGTTTATTAACAGAGGGCATGAATTTATATTTCCACAGCTGGTTCAAATTTTATTGGATGAAAACATCCATGAATTAAATAAACCCTGCCATGTGAAAATGATAGTTGTATTGACATAATGAAACGGAATAACATTAGAGGAATCATTCATTGCCTTCAGACTCCAATCAAAGTCATAAAGCTAATCTGATCCTTTTAAACAGAATTGGATAGAATGCCTTTTAAAACAAAGGTAATATTTCACTTATTGCCTTAGCAGCCAGCAAACTCAAATATGCAAAGTTGTTCTTATATTGTTGATTTTGAATAAGTGGGTTCCCTGTCATCTAATTGGTTGCATTCCCAGCTAAATGTGAATTTGATCATGATTTTTAAAGTTTTATTTTAAGAACATGAAAACATTAAAAAACATCAGAGCACGAGTAGGTCATATAACCCCTGAAGACTGTTCTGCATTCAACAGGGTCATCGGTGATCTTTGACTTCTACTTCACTTTCCTGCCCAATCCCTCAAGAATCTAAAAGCGTATTGCTTTCAGCCTTGTATATACTCATCAACTGAGCATCCACACTCCTATGAAGTACAGAATTCCAATGGTTCACAACTGTCTAAGTGGAGAGATTCCCCTCATCTCAGTCTTAAATGACCATCCCATTGTCCGATAACTATGACCCCAAGTTCTTGACTCCCCAATGGAAAACTAGTCACTCACTGTGAGAAAGGCATCATCAGATTTTTAAATGGTTCATTCCCTGTCCTGCTGGCAATTTTAGACAGCCACATGAATACAAAAACAAGATTCAGCTCCTAAGCAGATGAGTGTCTCTGCGGAGCAAAAACAGATTTTTCTTTTAACAATAACATTGAATTGAAAAGCTTACAGTCAGTCTGATTTAATCAGAATTAAACTTGAAACCTGAGAGCCCAACTTGCAGACAGGTTACTTCATACTTGTGTTTATATTCCTTTAAGTGGCTAAAACTTTATTATACCGATGTACCTTTCCTGTGATCAAAATTGTTCTTTACTTGGAATGTGAGTGTGACTGTGACTGGTAACCATGATGTGGTGGAGTCAGTGTTGGACTGGGGTGGACAAAGTTAAAAATCACACAACTCCAGGTTATAGTCCAACAGGTTTATTTAGAAGTACTAGCTTTCAGACTGCTGCCCCTTCATCAAAATAAACCTGTTGGAATACAACCTGGTGTTGTGTGATTTTTAACTCTGACTGGTAAGGCAAGCATTTATCCTGCACTCATAACAGTGTGTAAGAAAGTGATGGTAAAGAAAAGCCCACTGCAGTCTGTGTTGTGTAAGTACATCCACAATGCTTTCTTTCTGGAAAAAAAAGTTTAAAAAAAATGCAGACACTGGAAATCAGAAACAAGAACAGAAATCATTGGAGGTCTGGCAGCATCTGTGGAGAAGAAGCAGAGTTAACATTTCAGGCGACTACTTTCAGAACTGTTTCTTTGCAGACTATTGTATTGTATTGCAAAAGTGACCTTGAGCCTTCTGTTGCCTGTCACTTCAACACCACCATGTTCTCTGGCCAACATCTCGGGTCTGAGGATGCTGCAGTGCTCCAGCAAAACTCAGTGCAAGCTGCAAGAACCACGCTTCATTTTCTGCTTGGGGACCCTGTAGGTTCCAGGAATAAATAGCCAGATCAATAACTTCAAGGCCTGACCACTCTCCTCCATGTGCTTACTCCAACTCCCACACATCAGGCCTTGTCATCACAATCAGCCCATTGTCAGCCACTAATGATCCCCATTGCTTCTGACTACATCTCCTGGAAAAATATTATCAAAATAGTTTTGACAAACACTCAAATTATTTTGCAATTTAAATCGTTCATTTCTTACACACCAGATTGTTATGGAGGTTGAAAGTAACAGTGTTTGCAAAGAATGATAGCAGACTGTGCTAACATTCTATAGTATGGCGAAAAACACATTTCAGATTTGTAAGATCACGAATAAACTGCTTTGAAAAAAAATTAAGATTTGTTTCCTTTACTGCTTTAGACTACTGTTGTCCAATATAGTAAACAGACTGAGGGTTGATTAGAGCAGAATTTGCATATTGAAATGTTCTCAGTTGTACATTCAGCTTGAAATAGCTATCCTTTGCATTTAGTTGCTTCCAGGTTTTCATATAATGCAGGTTATGTATTTTCATCTTGATTGCTGTCTCTGAGATAATGTTAAGAGAACACTGCACCAGTCACTTCTAACTTGATAGAGCATGATCTTTTCAGTGATGTGGAGGTGCCGGTGTTGACAAAGAAGCAGCTCTTCGAAAGCTTGTAATTCCAAATAAACCCATTGGACAATAACCAGATGTTATGTGATTTTTAACCACGAAGAACAGAATGCATGGAAGAAGCAAGGCTCAGAAAACAAATGACAGAATTCCAAGGTTGAATTGAAATGCCAAACAAATGCACTATTCAGACAAGTAAACCAAACATAAACAAAAATAACCAATAGGTATGTCTACTGAGCAGGTAAGATAATGATTCAAATCTGTATAACCATTATCATCAATTCAGATTCTAATATTCAGAATTAATGTGAGATTAATTTGACAGATAAACTGCAAACACCTAATATTCAGCACTTTAAATGGCCTATGCAGTTAATACAGATCTCATCCAACTATTAGTGACATTATAGGTTCCAAAATCTCATTCGATCTATTTCATGAAGAAATTCCAATTTTTCACATTAAAATGTCTAGTCTTGGAACATCCTCAAGGCTTCTCTGATTCAAACTTTCCAAGTGGTCCTGCCTTGATAGTTCAATTTCTTTTCCCAAGCTAAAGTTCTACTGGACTTTCAAGAAAGCTCCATAACATCAAATTACAGGCATAATGTCAACGTTTGTAAAGAGCTGCCTTTGCCAACCTTCTGCAAAATGTTTTGGAACTTCAATATTTCATGAAGCAAATTTTGGGTGTAGGCTTCCTTCGCCTCACTCCCAGCTACACTGAACTTTCAGTGGCTCTCAGGACTTCTTTTTCACCCATAAACTCTTCTCTGCAGCACAGAGCCACCACTCACTGGGACTTCGGCTGAGCACGAATTGCCTGGGGTCTGTTAACAGCAGCACTTGTGATGGCTGATGGAGTTTCCTCTGTCTCAATACTCTTTCAGTACCAAAGTGCAATCAACCTCTCCCAGCAAACACACACCCAGATAAATCGAAACCAGAGGGCCTTCTGAAGCTCCATCCATCTCCATGGCAACATAGCATGCTCTACACCATCCCTAACCTGAACTTCAGGATATACTGAATGCTTTTACATCACTTCAGCGTAAACTCCTTCTGAGCTGCCTCTTTGCAAATGCCATAGCTCCAGCTGAGTAACGTCACGTGTTGTTTTTATAGCCTCAGGTCTTTATTGTGATTCTATTAAATGAGCATGCCTAACCTTCCAACTCCATGTGTTCTGGCAGTCACTGAAGGCCAGCATTTTAATCAACGTATCATCCTCGTATTAATCTCTTAAAGCCATGTGACTCCACTAGTCTTAAAGATGCTTCAGTTGAAATCATCCCATTTTCTATTAACTTTTAATTCCTAAAACTGAAATTTAAATACTGAAACACACAAATTGTGAACTAGATATTAGCAACTGTTGTATCATGAACAAGTTGAAATAGTATCTGGCAACCCCCCACCAGTTCCTCAGTTTTTGAAATATTAGTATGGACCTCAGATTCACAAACAAACAGCAGCATCTGATTCTTGGATTGATTCACTAATTATAATTAGGCTGTGGCAATTTATAATTAAATAGGATTAAACAATTTAGAATTATCCTTTCCTGTGAGGTATCCATTATAATTTTTAAAAATATAGTTTTTATCACTTAATGCGTGATCGTTACGTATAAATATAAATCACACCTCATTATATCAATGGTAATACTAGGACAAAGAAACCACAATAATAATGAGTAAAATTGTTGCTTTGCAAATCTGTTTGTATTGACTCAAGAGCTTAAATTAAATTTGGACTGAGTTCCAGTTCCACAGATGTTAGCAGCCGTCTGGTATCTCAGTCAAAATAACCATTTTTAATGTCCTTAGTGAATGATAGGAGACTTTGACCTATGAATGGTATTCCTGCCAAACCTGATGCTGTTCCCATCTGATACCCACACCCATACCCTTGCTACCAGGGATCATTGCTAGTGATCAAAATCAGGAAACCCATTTGATTTTTTTTCTCCTTTTTCAAACCCAGGAGCATTAGGAAGATGGGAATCAAAGTAGCTCATTCAGACTTTCACACATTCAGTATGATCATTGCTGATCTGCACCTCAATTCTATTACTAACCTTAGCTCCATATTAATTTAATTTTCACCCACCAAGAAAATTTATTGATTCCAATTTGACAAAATCCTATTGTCTCAGAAACAACAAGTCATTTTCTTTTGGGGAAAAGAATACCAGATTTCTACAACCCTCTGTGCAAAACATTGCTTCCAGGCTTTCCTTCTAAACTTAGATCTAATTTCAAGCTTATACACTCGAATTCTTAATTTCCCCATGGGAGGAAATGGACTCTCCACATCTTCCTTTTGAACATTATAACATTATAAACCCTTTGATTGGACCACCTCTCAACTTTCTATGCTGAAAGAAATGCAAACCACATTTTCACAACCTGTCCCTGTTATTTATCCTTCTAAGTCTTACTGTCATCTATGTTGTACCCACTCCAAGGACAGTTAAACATTTCAGAAGTACATTGCTCTAACCCAAATGTAGTACTCCAGGAAAAGTCTATATAACTGAGGCATAAATTTTCTGTTTTGTCAACTAACCTCCAGGAGATAGAAGCCAACTTTCTATTCACATTTTTTGTTTTTGTTTATCTTTAAATGATTTGGGTATTTTGCCCCCCAAATTTGTGCCTCACTTTTGCCCGTGTGAGAGCATTGACCACTGATTGAGGTAGTACATTCTTTAAAAAGTGTCCAGAAATTTAGTTGTGGATAGATGCAAATCATGTCACACATTAATTTTACTGTCCCCTGTGTTGTGATTGAAAACCCACCTCCAACTAGATCAGAAACTGACAATCTTCTGTTGTAATGATGCTCCTTTTTTGATCAGAAATCCAAATTCACATTCTTTGCCAATTATGCTTGTGAGTTTTCAAGCTTTTATGTAATTTCTACAGGAGCTGAAATAACACAAGTCCAGGAGGTTTCATAGAATTAAACATTGAAGCCATGATTTTCATTTCTCCTTTAGCTTGTTAAGTACTAGCATTTTGGCAGAGCACAACTTGGATTTTCGGAGATTGAGAAGAGATGTAATTGGGGTATGCAAGATGCTAAAGGGGATTGACAAAATAGATGTAGAGGGGATGTTTCCTCTTGTGGAGCAATCTAGAATGAGAGCTCATTGTTTTAGAATAAGGAGTAGCAGTTTTGGGAAGAAAAATAAGGTGAAATTACTTCTCGCAAAGGATCATGAAGGATGGTGTGACATTGAGTACATTTAAGAAGGATGCTATGACATCTTAAGGAGGAGATATGCACAATTTTAATTAGTAACAAGTTGAAAGATTGTGGAGAACAAGCAGGAATGTAGAGTTGAGGACAAGCTGAGATCAGACTTAAGGGGCTGAATTTCCTACTCCTGCTCCGAGCTGTTATGTTCTTGATAGAAACTATTATCTGTTTCTCAGGCAACGAACGTGTTGCAAGAGTTAAACTATCTGAGCGTACTACATAGAGCCACACTTTGTGTAAGTTTTGTTCCTTTTTTTGGTGTCTGTGTCTTCACTGGGCTTTTTTGTATACCAAACAAAACAGGATCAGAAACAAGCCAAAAAGGGTTTTTTAAATAAAAGTTAGATCATTATATACCAAACTCTATAAAATTATAACTGGCTTTTATTCTACATTCACTATATTATGTTTCCTTCTTTAACCCGTTGAACAATTTGACCTGAATGCTGGGCATCAATGAAAATGAGTGTCCAAGTCCTCCAGAGACCAGGTTTGTAACTTTGCTCAAACTGAGTGGTACTCACATTGGATAATGGAATAACCCAAGCTAGGTGTAGATGACCTGGTTGCATACAGCAGCTCCCTCTATTCTGTCCCAACACTGTAACTCAAGACCATTATCTCGGAAGAGTGACCTGCACCTGTTCAGTCTCACACACTTCTCATCATGTGGCTTTGTTGAGTTATTTCCAATTTGTAGTAAATCAGTTTGTGCACTGTTGACCATATCTACCCAGAACTGGATTTATTTCACTTCACATAGGAGCCTAATAGCATGCAGAGAACTGCATTCCATCAGCCTGGCTGTACTTAAACACAGGCTCCCAGATATGAATCCACTCTTAACGTCACTGTGCTCACAAGAACCTTTCAAAGGTCTCCAGCCTTCTAAGCTTGATTGTTTCCGAACAAAGTCCCAGAAGTTGCAAATGGATACTGATACCATTTTGCCCATTGTGTTTTGTCAAAAGACATTTGCACATTAATCATTTGCAACAGTTGTTCAATGATCAGTTTTATACTGCTAGAACACTATGCTGTTTGGGGTCATCACTTTCCCTTCCAATTTATCATATCCTAACAAGTCAAAGCTAAGTTTAAAATAAAGACGTAAAAACCAATTTTCACAATCAAATGAGTTTATGACATAATTCCTAAACTAATTGTCGAAGACTTGCATTTATATAGTGCCTTTCATAACTACTAATGCACTGTATAGCCAATAAATTTCTTTTGATGTTTAATCACTATTGTAGCATAAGAAACATGATATTCTATTTGCCAGAAGCACAGTCCGATGAACAGCAATGTGAAGATGACATGATAATCTGTTCTCACGATTGTTAAACAAATTATTCTTGACATGTGGGTGTTGCTGACTAAGTCTTTTTAATGCCTTTTTATTGCCCTTGAGAATATGGCACTGAGTTGCAATTGAAAGGCTGCTGAGGGTATCAGAACACCCACGGTACTTTTAGAAAGGCAGTTCTGGGATGTTGACCCAGCAACAGAGGAAGCCAGAATGGTGCATGGCTCAGAAGAACAACTTCAATTTGCAGTCTTACCATTCACCTGCTGTGTTTGTCTTTCTAGGTTGTAGAGGTCTCAGGCTTGGAAGGTGCTGTCAAACTGTTATGTTAAATGTTTAAATTGTACTATCTTTCTGGATATTAATGTGATGTTAAAGGGTTAAACTGTACTGTCTTTCTCCAAGAAGCTGAACATTCTGGAAGTGGGTGGGGGCAACATTCTGTCTCACCGACAGCATGCAGGAATTTAGATGACTATCCATTGTAATCCACACTTCATTTGGGCCGCCATTTACTACTACTCTACTGCTATTGTCAAATTAAACTCTCAATCAGTCCCTTCCATTCAGAAATGCTTTCATAGCCATCCCCAGCCAATCAAATTATTTAAATGATCATCCCCTGAAACTAGGACATATAACACCTACATTGTCTTGGGGAATCACTGAATCAGGAATTCACTTGTATAACGAATCCCCAGGATTAGGGCATTTCCATTTACATTATCTCTGAGGATGATGTCATCCTATCATTGTACCAGGGTAACATGTGGTTATGGGGTGTGGAATGGCCAGAGTACATGTGAGCATTACCAACTGACCTGGAAAAAGGGGATGTGTTTCCTTTGTTTGGGGCTGCTTTTGACTTGACTTTGCGTGACTGCGAGGAGTGTCAAAGAGGGGCACCTCGTTTGTACAGGCTTTAGTAAACTTTACCTGTTTGTAGAAGTTGGTGTGTGTGAATTGCAACTTGTGTGTGAAACCTCAGGAAAAGAACTTTAAAAATGAGCCTCAGTGATTTGCAGCTGTACATCTTATAGATGGCACACGCAGTTCTTACGATGATGAAGGAACTGAACATTGAAAGTGGTGGATGGGTGACTGATCAAGCTGTCTGCATTATCCTGGATGATTGTAAGCTTCTTCAATGTTGTTGGATCTGCATCCACACAAGTGGAGAGTATTCCATCACACCCCTGACTTGTGCATTATTTCTGGTGGACTTGATTATGGTTTTCTTCAAAATAGAACCATGGAATCTTTGACGTCCATTTGAAAAAAGCTGGCAGAGCCTTGATTCAGCATTTGATCTGAAAAACTACAACACTCCCTCAGTAATGTATTGCAGTGTCAGACCAGATGTTTATGCTCAAGTCCTGGAATGGAATTTGAGCCCATAGATAAGATTGTAACTGAGCTAGACCAGGGCTACTCATTGCAAAATACTTTATACAAATGATACATTTGAAAGATCCATCTCTATAATAACATCCAGTTTTTTAATAGCTCGTAATAGAAGCCTTCTGATCAGTCTTACAGGCTGAAAGGCCTTATGCTATGTTATTTATTGTTTAAACTTTTCACAAAAATAATCTAATTTTACACAAAGATGAAAATGTGCCACTTAATTGATTAGTGTTCATTAAAATTCTTCAACAAACCCAGCCACTTTCATCAGCTCTGTAAACCATCACCAACAGACCCATCAATAGTGACAAATTAATGTACAGGCTTAGAAGATCAATTCTGTGTGAAGGGGTGCCCTTTTTGTACCTGTCATTTGCAGATCGATGATACCTGCTTTTAATTCCAACCAGTTCAGACAGTTAATTAGGAACAATAACTGGCTGTTTGGTTTTCTTATTGCCACAGGGGTTGTGGTCATTACAATTCAGCATTCAGGCTCCAATTGGTGCATCATGTGCTGAAGCATCCCATGTGATACAATGAGATTAGCAAGAGCATATCGTCCACACAAAAGGATGTCGAGGGATACTGTGGTGTCCCTGTGCTTGAAGGCCTGGGCTTTATCTTACCTGCCCCAAAGGTGTGTCTTAACAATATAAACAGGTCAATTAAAAATGTCAACAAAAATGATGTACATGTTACAGGATTTATTAGTTACTAACTGACTTGGAAATGGATTTATTTGTAAGTTATGATCCAGCCTTATTTAGTGCAATGCTACACATTCATAAATCACAGTTAAGACTGAACTGGAGTATGCACCCCTATTCTGAGCACCACAAGGACGGTAACACTTTGGATAGAGTGCCAAGGAAACTTGCAAGATTTTAGTTCAAAACAGAGCTATAGAAGTGCCAACATTGTTCCTCTTTGATCAGGAAAGATGGTAGGAAAATTCAGTCCATGGACCCAACATCATGAAAGATTTTGACAGAGTTTCCAGTGGCATAAATTTCAATAACCAGAGAAAACAGATTATGGCAACTGCTAGAAGAGACAGGGAAAGGGTTTGGGAGAGAGGGGCATGTGGAGGACGTTATTCTCAGAGCTTTACTTTCCAAACAAAGATGATGAAATTGCTGCAATTGAAAAAAGTTGCTACAAACATTCTTGTATTAATTTCTGGCAGTGCAGGATCTGATCACTTTTGAAGGAAAACAGATTTAACATTTCACCAAACCTTATAGGTCTGCTGAATTTTTCCAGCTTATTTTGTTTTATTTCAGCCTTGCAGAATCCACAGTATTTTGCTCTTCTATTTTCTTTTAAAACTGCAAAAAAGATGTGAAAAGTAACGTACCACTTCGTGAAAGTACCTTCACTGTAAATTAGCTTAAAGTGAAGTTGGCAGTTTTTAAAAACCAGACAGAAAAGTTGAAAAAAATCCTCATATTTCCCCAAACCCCTCCCAAGAATAAATGTGATTGACAATCTCTCTTGAGTTTTCAATTATTTTAGGATAAAAATCAGTCAGCTTTTCTTTGCAATCACTTACTCATCACAACCATATCTGCACTTAATGTGCCACCGTATTTTCAGAGGGAGAATAGTAAGGAGTGGCAATTTTTCCAAAGTTCCCAATCGCCTGGAAAACATTGTTTCATTTCTGAATCACACATGACAAGGAGCGGATCAGTGTCTTCCTCGGAGTAAGACATACAATGTAGATGGCACTTAAAGAAAGATAATGATTGCCAGAGCAGTTGCTAAGTTTTGTTAAAATAAAACATTTAAAAGAGGTTTTCATTAGAATGGAGGATTTGCAAGGCTATTGAGAAGACTGGATCTTATAGGATATTTCTTTCAAAGAGCAAAGGGTTAAACAACCAAGTGCTCTCTTAGGTTCTGTATTTCTAGACCGCCTATTGGAATTCCATCCAATTATCTTGTTGCCTTTTACACGCTATTTAAATTGTACCACAAAAACCCAGCAACTTGGTCTCACCCATCAACACTGACACTATGCTCTGTAGGTAAAGTTACGATTAGCACATTCCTCATTCAGTGCTCATTTTTGAGATAACATGTTTTTTTATATATAAAAGAGCCCGTGTTGCTTTCATCAACAAATGATAATCTGAGTATTTTTATTTCCTAATTTCAGGATTTCCCTTTTATTTCTTTTTCTATGACATTCACTGCTTCTTTGTCTATTCTTAAATTTCATTGGTTCAAGTACAGTACTGTTAGTCCTAACATTCACTGATATAATTTTCACTTTCATATTATCCATATACTTTTGTCAATTTTTAAGCTAAAGGGCAAAGAAAATATATTTGGCAGGGAACACTGTGTGATATCTGCTGCAGTAAATTCTGAGCCAAATGTTCAATTCATACTTGTGCTACTTTAGTAAAGCAGCAATAGATTGAGTAATCTGATGTTACAATGTCACAACTGAAAGTAATTTGCAGAGCTGTCATACTGAGCACAAACAGACTACGCGTGCAAAGTAGTTCAACTTTCTCTTCACATTACACAATACTTCTGCATGAGGGTCGACTTTCCAGTCAGGACTGTACTCTTTATAATGTGGAAGGTTGCGTTATTGTTTGGAACTGCGCCATCTATATGAATGCCGAGTATCGGACATTGTTCATGAACCCCAACATGTGCTTCTGGCTAGGTTTCTTTGTCTCCTTCCCTTCTATCTTGTATTCGTGTTGAAGTACAGAGAGTTTCTTTAATGCAATTAAGTTTTAATTATATTTGTATTATATTTTAATCTACACTACATCTGTAATCAGCTTCAGCACTCTTAATATAGTTTTGAACTTGCATTAAGGAATACTCCTTTATGTAAGAACCCTTTATACTTATCTGATTAAAAGCTCCATCTGTGCTCGAAATTGTGTCATGATATGAGCCAGCCTTTCTGCCAAGTCTGGTAATGCCACTATATTAGAGTTGCCCCAGCTGCTATCACTTTATTTATTTAGTAAGTACAGTAACAGAAACAATTTGACCCAAGACCATTCTAGGTGGGAGGTCTGTAACTCTAGAAAATGAAGCAATGATTTGTTCACAAAGGCAATAGATCTGAGCTGAAACTGAGACCTTAGTTTTGCCTCTGGCATTATCAACAAGGGATCACAGACACTTGCAAAGATATTATTCCAGCAATTGTTTGGATAATTCAGTACTGAAGTGCTGAGGTGTGCAATTGAATTACAGTGTATGTTTTACAGTATGGAAAATGTACACAATGGATTCATAAATAATAATATAATTACACTATTGATAGCAAGATCTTTGCTACATGTTATAGTTCCGTGAATAACTTATTGATTACAATGTGAATGGAACCACTATTTATTATAATTTATGTTAAAAGGCCATGTCTTTTAAGGTCATTAGATATTAATAAATCGTAGTATGTGCAGAGGTGATTCTCTGCAAGTGCCTAAACTTTAAAATGAGAAATAGATTCCAATGGTAGCAAAGACAATGTGGAATATTTAGGTCAGTAAGTTTGTTTTTCATTAATAGGCAGGAAGCAGTTATTAAGGTTAATAATCCATTCAATGGCTTAAGCTGGCAGAGAGTGAATAGTTGTGATGCCAACAGGAATGTACCTTTCAGGGCACAAGGTCCCCCTAGTTGGGTGTTGGTCTGACTTGGATGTCCAATTTGAATTGTCCTCTGTTCTATTTGTGGAAGAGGTGACCACATCTTCCTTTGTTTGTCCCTTTTGTATGTTGAGTGCTGCCCAGATTTTTCTTCAAGGGTTGGGGCTGTCATCAGTTTATAAGGTGTGAAATCTGTTCATAGGAGATCTGGGAATGGAGGCCTGGGGTTTCTTTAAAGTCCTAGGTCAGTGGGAGTTCTCCATTCGCTATCAACCATTGAAGATTTTTCAGGAAGATGTTTCCCTGCAGGTATCAGGACGTTTAGTATATGTGAGCACAGGAGGCTATTCGAGATGTGCTGGTCTCAGCATGATGATCTGGATGTGGATATCTATTGTGTTTGTGTGATGGTTCCTGAGCTGGTTTGAGTGTCAGTATTCTGCTGAGTAAACTAGGATGAATTAAACAATGCAAAATTTGTCTGCTTTATAACCCTAGGTGGTACCCCATTGTTTCCATATAGAATTCATACTTGTATTGACCTTGGCTTTTGTGTTTTGGAGGTATTGCAGGTAGTTCGATTTATGGTCAAGTGTAATGTCAAGATATTTTGGCATTGTGTTGCGGTTGAGTGATTGGCCAAAGAATTGGACAGGAAGTTCTTCTCAGGTCTTCACATTGTTCAGGTGGAAGGCAGCGTTTGGTTGAAGCCTACTTTGAAGGCATAAATCTTCAGTAAGTTTCACGGTGTCCTGAAGCTCTTTACCCAGGAAAACAAGAGGCAATTTGTCAATATGTACAAGTTGCCATGATTTTGTAGGAGGAAGCTCAAGGTGTAAATGTTGTAGAGAGCTGGTACATGAACTAATCCCTTTGGGAGCTCATTATTCGTTATCTGTTGGGAGCTGGTTGGATCTCCAAGGTGAACACAGAACTATTGGTTGCTGATTATAGAACTGATGGGTTTTTGTAGTGTCTTCTCACAGTAGGTGATTTTGAGGAGTTTCTGCAATACATATATATATATAAAAAAAACAGGAGAGTTAATAAAGCCCTTTCCCATCTTCAGACCTTTATGGAAACCAACCTTAGTAAGTGAAGTCAATGTCGCAACCTGCTTGGAGCAGCTGCTACCTGTGAAAAAACATCTGTCTGTCTTTTAGGGCCGGTGGACAAGTGTCATCATTGCTTTCAGGGTGGGAGAAAGTGAGGACTGCAAATGCTGGAGATCAGAGCTGAAAATGTGTTGCTGGAAAAGCGAAGCAGGTCAGGCAGCGTCCAAAGAGCAGGAGAATCGACATTTCCGACATGAGCCCTTCTTCAGGAAATGTGTAGAGGGACCAAGTCCACTTAATAGGGAGCATTCCAGGAGCTTAAAAGCTATTGAAAGCAGAGAATAGCGGTGGTAGTTGCATAGGTCATCAAGTAATTTCCCAATCTTGGCAATGGCACAATGCTGGATTGACACCAGATGTTTGGCACCAGATGTATGAATGTTTGTAGACAGCTTTGCTAACCACTTCCTTCCCTGGGACCCAGAGTTCTTCAGGAATTCTAAATAAATCCTATGGACTACTGCTGCTTTGCCTGACTTGGTTGTTGTCAGGACACTGGCCACTTCCGCTTGTGTGTAAGGACTTGGGCAAAATGTTTGCACTCGAATAAACTTGAGAGACTGCAGCAGAGTTGTGTTTCATGTCTAGTTATCTTCCATACTGGCCAATATCTTATAGGATATTATGCCATAAATTTGGAAAGACACTGTGACTCTACATTAAATAAATGATGCATTTCAATTAAGCACTGAGCATACATGAGGATTTACGGTTACATTTTGGGAATTCCCTGCAGTGGCCTCCAGGGCTAGAATGTCTTCCTGGCATCTCGTTGACCCACAGGCTTTCTTGCCCAGAATTCTAAGATTTACGAATAATTTAACCTTTTGTCTGTTTCATTGAGAAAAACGTTGGTTTATGTAATTCATAATAATGTTTTGACTCTGTGCTGTCAGTAATTCCTGAACAGGTAAGTTCTACTCAAAATGACCATTTTTACCATCTTGGAGCACAGAGTGCAATAGTGATTCTAGTGTCAGGTTAGAACTTTAATCTGGACACACCAGAAGAACACGAAACACCACTTAGTCTTGATACTACGTAGAATATAATTTGGTGTGAAATCAAACAGAATTTAAGTTTGAGCCACCCTGCACACTGAAGACATTCAAGCTGAATCAATGCTTTCACAAAGAAAATGGTCAACCTTGGGTTCCATTCTTCCTTCACTGGAAGTGGAAAGAAGGGGAAGTAATTGGGGGAGATGGCCCTGGCGAGATACACAGCCCCTTCTTATCCACATAACAACTAAATTCTGGGCAATAAGGTCTGAGCATCAGAAATTCACTGCACCCAGTGTCATACCAGTTTACAATGGTTAACAGAAAAGCTTATTAAAACATCATGCAGTAGGAAGTGGACAAGCAGTGCATGACATACTTTTTTCTTTGATTTCCTCCTATTTGAGGCTAATTTTCCCCAAACTACCCATTTCACTGCTTTTCACCTCATGCTGTGGAATCATTATTTTTGAACTAAGGGGGTCAGTGTGGTAAATACTGTTGTTAAGCAGAAGCAGGGAAATGTGTGAAGATTGTATTGCTTATGATAATATTTTAAAAGGGTTAATATTGGAAACTGCATTAGGCTCCACCCAGTCTGACATCACACAGAATTGAGAAATCCAGCCCTAGATTCTGATGTGGTCAAAGTGACATTACTGATTCCTGAAGACCTCAGAATTTATTCCCAACATAACTTGTAGTTAATACTATCTGGCAATAAACTACAACTTTGTTGCTGAGTCAAGTGCCTCTCCTTGGTGAGACCCATGAGTGTTTCATTCTCTGCCATTATTACCCAATTAGACCCTGGACTCAATGTAAAATGGGGTGCTGGTGTCAGCACTCTGCCCCAACCATAAGTCACCAGTAGTTGGTTTTGTGTATCTGTAACTGATATGACCAGCTGACTGTCCCTTTGGTGTTCTCATTACCTGTGTTTGGTATTTTTGAATTGGAATTTAAAATTTATTCTTTGGAATTGGGTCCAGAAATCCAATTTTCATGATGTATAAATGAGACTTTGCCCATGATTGTTCATGTACCTTCATTCTAAACTTATGCTGCCACTTGATCTAATCCTGACAGTTCAAATAGGCTATTTTACACCTTATAATTATCAAACCAATTTATTCTAGATGTAATTAACAGTGAAATAACTACACAGAAGCCGGTTTCCCATCACCAAGTCACACCTTTATTTACATGTGCGTTGTAAATGGGTTGTGACCAGCCAGTTCAAAGTCTAGACTGAGGAGATCTTCTGAATCACTTGTTTATATCTGTCAGCCAGGGCTCCCTGATTTGCCCAGGTTAACAAACCCAATCAAGGATCTCATAGTCAATGAGATCCACCTAGTCATGGTTCCAATCACTACAAATAGTCAATGAGTACATTCAACATGCTTCACTATTTAACAACATTGATTTTCATAGTTTAACGTTTATAAAAATCTTTGGAAACGTTCAGTTTAAGTTACCTTTTCTACATGATGCTCGCTACCCAGTTAGTGCCTTCCTCATTCCAAGCAGACCCAAATCTCTTTGCTGTTAATGTCAAATGTTTTCCTAGATGTAGCAAAGATAGAAACATCTCAGCTGAAAAAAGAGAGGTCAGGTTATAAATAAGTAGAGCTCTGAGTATGTATCATTAATGAGGAGATTGGTCAACATACCAACTGAAATACATTTTAAGAGTATGTATGTAAAGTTTAATTCTGTAGGTTTTTTTTCCCGAATGACAATAACCAATAGGTGCAGGAGTAGGCCATTCGGCCCTTCGAGCCAGCACCACCATTCAATTGAACAAAATGTTTTGGACTAAATAAAAATGATAACAGGTCTAGATTGTATATGAAAACAAAATAGATGGCAGAGACAGGTCTGGAAACATTGGTGAACAGAAAAACAGAGGTTTGATGATCTTTTATCAGAATTACCCACGTAATCGACAACCCAAAAGAGAACTTTGTAAGAGAAACCAATTACAACTAAGTGTTCAGTTTCAGATTCATTTTCCTGAATCAGGCCTGAATTACCAGATTAATTGTCAGAATTGTCCCTCCATAGATTGTTCCCATTGACAGATTTTTATTCTTCAATTTTCACCATCTGCCATGGCCCCAAAACATTAACCTGAGTTCTGGATTACTAGTCCAGTGACATTATGACCATATCATTGCCTTCCCGGTATGCTATGTGGAAAACCAGGCATTGTCTGCTGTGTGGGTTACTGCTGAGCAAGAGATGGGACAAACATGTACACACACACATTTATCTAATTAAATTTAGATTTATCTTTATTGTCACATGTACTTACATGAATACAGTGAAAAGTTTAGAAGTCACCACTTACAGTACCATCTTATTAGGTTTCCTACAGTATGGAAACAGACACTTCGGCCCAACAAGTCCACACCAACCCTCTGAAGAGCAACCCACCCAGACCTATTCCCTTACATTTATCCCTGACTAATGTACCTAACACTATGGCAATTTAGCATGGCCAATTCACCTAACCTGCTCATCCTTGGATTGTGGGAGGAAACCAGAGCATCCAGAGGAAACCCACGCAGACACGGGGAGAATGTGCAAACTCCACACAGACAGGCAGTGCTAACCACTGAGCCACCATGCCACAAATGTACCGAAATGAAGATTCTTAAGTATAAATTCTTAGGAATAAATTAGAAAAATAAAGAAATAAAAAGTTCAGAATAACCGTCCTTGCAGCTTTCTAAAGTGGAATGTTCTCATGAATTAGGGGTCATGTTGGAAAAGGTGTTTGGCTTGGAAAAGATTAATACTATGGAGTGCATTCAGCATAATGATATCATGATGTCACGTGGACTTGAGTGGGAGAATAGCTCTGGATCTCGAAGGAGATACATCTGCTGAATATGCCTCTCTATATAATCTTTGTAGCAATGTCCATCATACCAAGGTAACTTATATCTAATTGGTATTTTCTTGGGAGATGATCTAGTGGTTTTTCTCTGCCATGCTGGACCAAGTGAGCTCTGTAGATTCCTACCTGAAAAGTGGATGGTGGCAGCAAATCTATGTTATAGTGACCAAGAGCCCAGAGCTCAGACAACATGAAGGGCAGTACTGAGGATTTATCATACAAGTCGTAGAACCACCTCAAAGCAATTAATGCAGCTCCCAGCATTAACATGTTGCACACCAGCTGTACGAATCATGCAGGCACTGTCCTGCCACCAAAATCTCAGTGGGAGGAATGAGGGGCATGGTGTCCCAGAAGTCAACATGATTATTCTTCTGTCACTCAAATAGACTGTTCTTCTAAATCTTAAAGCTTGGAACAGCAAGTGGGGAGTAAGGGGTTATTTTTCAGGTTGGTGAGCTGTGACCTATGGACTTCCACAGGGATCCATGCTGGGACCACAACTGTTTACAACATAAAGATATATTAATGACTTGGAAGAAGCGAGTGAATTTACTGTCGGAAAATTTTCAGACGACGCAAAAATAGATGGCAAATCACTTTGCAGGAGGGATACAAATGGTTCATAGAGAGGTATTGATAGGTTAAGTAGTGGGCAAAAAGTTGGCAAATTGAGTATAATGTGGGAAAATGTGAAGTTGTTCATTTTGAAAGGAAGAACAAAATAATAGAATATTATTTAAGTGGAGAAAAAGCTGCAACACAAAGGGAAGTTGGGGTACTTGTCCATGAAACAAGGAAAGCTCACACATCTATGCAGCAGATAATCAGCAAGGCAAATGGATGTTGGCCGTTATTTCAAGGGTATAAGAGTAGTGATGATGAGACCACATCTGAAGGATTATGAATAGTTTTGGTCCCCTTATTAACGGAAAGATTTCATTTCATTAGAGGCAGTTCCCACAAGGTTCACTAGGACGATCCCTGGTGTGGAGAGATTGTCTTATGAGCAACAATGAGACAAATTGAGATTCTACTCACTGGAATTTAGAAAAATGAGAAGTGATCTCATTGAAGCATGTAGGACTCTTAAGGGCTTGACAGGGTAAATGCTGAGAGGATGATCCCCTTTAGGGGAGTGTAGGACCAGAGGAATCGTCTCAGAACAAAGGGATGCTAACTGAGACTGAGATGAGAAGGAATTTCTTTTCTTAGAGAGTTGTGAGTCTTTGGAACTCTTTGCCACAGAAAGCTTTGGAGATAAAGTCCTTGTGTGTCTTTAAGGCTGAGATAGATTCTTAATCAGTCGAGGAATCTAGGGTTACAGGGAAAATGTGGATGTGAGGAATGCTGGTTCAGCCATAATCCATATGAATGGCAGGGCAGGCTTGAGGGGCCAAATGGCATACTCCTCTGATCATATTTCTTGTAATATTATGGTCTTAGAAGTTATTTTCTTTGTTCTATTAATCATGGAGTGTTCTATTAATCATAAAGAGACTCCATTCCTGGCTGTTATTACTGTTGAATTTTTAATTTATTCATTTATTTTCCTAATTTAAACCACAAAAGACTTAATGTAAACTGTTACCTATTTCTTTATTTTTCTACTACTCTATGAAGTAATCATAGAAACAGGTCACTTGGCCCAGCAAGTCTATACCAACCCTCTGAAGAGTAACCCACTAGAGCCATTCCCCTATCCTATTACTCTACATTTATTCCTGACGAATGCACCTAGCCTACATATCCCTGAACACTATGACAATTTAGCATGGCCAATTCACCGAAACTGCACATCTTTGGATTGTGGGAGGAAACCAGAGTTCCTGGAGGAAACCTACACAGACACAGGGGGAATGTGCGAACTCCACACAGTCGCCTGAGGCTGGAATCGAACCCTGGTTCCTGGCGCTGTGAGGCAGCCGTGCTAACCACTGAGCCACCGTACCATTGTTTAATTTTTTAAACTCTCGTTTCTTTTACTACTATGTACCTAATCTTTTTTTGTACCAAGGTACCATGGTACCTAAGATGGTGCCATGTTCGGCAACATTATGCTCTTTTCACTGTACTCCTGTACTTCTGAACTTGAGTACACATGACAATAAAATCTAAAACCTAAATCTAAATCATCTTACTTTAGTAGGTAGCTGCTCACTTCAGTTGCAAAACAAAGTTATAAATCTGTTGCTGTGACAGTCAGTTTGACATCTCAAAAGATTTGCAGTTGGCCGTGGTATTGACAGCTAAAATCAGATCATGCTTTATCTGTAGACAATATCAGTTTGATAGTCAGTGATAACTTTCTTTTGAGGAGAATACTTGGATTTTTATTTTGTCCTGGTCACCTTGGCCTTGAAAACATCTCCTTCACTGAGCTACTCCAGACTGACAGGTTGGATGTAATTCTAACACAGTGAAAATTTGCATTTTGTTAACTCAATAGGTCTTTCATTCAGTATTTATACACTCATCAATATTTGCTCCTCAGTATGATATTAGTAGATTCTGTTTGTTTTTGTTTCTCGGTTGCCAATTACAGGCAGTTTGAAGAATCTGGAATATTTCCAACAGAGAAATCTTACTTTTTGGTGCTTTTCCTTTGGCACCAATTTGCCAAAAATATCAGCATCATCATTAATGACAAAGACATTATATTAGCTCAACAAACAACACTAAAGGAGATTTGTGCTTTTGCTGAAACTATGCAGTTTTGGGATAGTGGAATTTCTCCACTGATTTGAACCCAATGGATGTAGTATTACTAATGAAAATTTGACTTTCTTTATTAATTGCTGCTCTACAAAGCTGTTCAAACTTTTCCTGTTAACTCAACATAATTAATTAAAAGAAAAATACTGCAGATACTGGAACTTTAAATAAAAAACATAAAATACAGATCATTCTGCTGTAACACAGGTTTTGTTAATGTGAATCTGCAATAACACAAGTGACGAATTGGTGACACATGCGTATTTGTTATTGCAATTCTGGCCCTATTTTAAACGTGCTGCAATTATGTGATTTTCTTATAACACGAGATTGCATGAGAAAGGAACTATCTCATAGCAGAACCATCTCTATGGAAATATGCAGCAAGTCTGGCAGCATCTGTGAAGTAACTTTTCAGAATTGTCACTTTTCGATATATTCTGCATATTAAAAGAACTCCATGATGCAGAACGTGAAAATTATTTGTCGTCAATTTCATCTCCTATATTTCTGCTCATTTGTAAATATTTCTATAATCCCAAAGTTATTTTGTCAGACTTTATTAATGCCTGTAGTTGCACCTCAACCTTGTTGAACGTGTCTTAAAAATGTCTCATGCAATGATTGTTCAGTATGACTAGGATATCTGTTCTGACCTACGAATTTGAGAAATCTTTGAAAATCCTCTATTTGCAGAAACAGCTATCAATTGCAGACACTTAAATACCAAAGGATATTTGCAAAGTGATTTGATTGACTCTAAGCATTTGTAAGTTCAATGTATGTTAAAAGAAATGTAATATTCTACAATGACAGGTGCACTATGATGTGACAGAGGAACGTTTGTTTGCAGTATTTGTACTTCACTGAACTGCAGTGAGGAATTGTTGACTTGAGGTGTGTGCAGAGTTAAACTATGCCTATAGCTTAACTGTTTGTGCTGATCATTAAAGATGTAATCTGAAGCTTTTGAGTCAATCCGCAATGAACTTTTGGGTGTTCTCAATCTACTTGCTAAGTAAATTTTCTTAATTCCCTTTTCAAAGCTGTCAGCACTAATGGATTTGCATGCCTTCTTTGAAGAAGAACTTTTAGTCTTTTATGTTAATTTACATACATCTAGCTGGAGAATTTGCTTTAAGAATAATATTGCTGTGCCGTTTAACTTTATATTCTAAATTGAAAAATAACTATCAATGGGTAACTAATCCCTGTTAAAACTCCATTAAAGTGTTTTTCTTTGAAATTAGTTTTCCAATCATTGATTTCAATTTGATAATAGGTCCCTGAAATAATTAGACACATCCTATTGATTTGACTCACAGTCATATTGAATATCCTGGCCAAGAAAGGATTTTATATCTTGTTCTACTACACCAAGCAACATTTTAGCTCAATTTTACATTTCAGATTTATGTGGATACTTGCTCTCTCTTTTAGTTTCTTTCTTCAAAGATGATCTGATCTGCTAAGTTTCTCCAGCACTTTGTCTTTACAATGATGTTCCTTCGAGATTCAGATTGGACAAATAACAATGGGAATAAAATAAATTATGGATGTGTTGAGCAAATATTTTGTACCTGTCTTCACTGGAAAATACAAAAAAATTGCCAGAATACTTGAAAAATCATTGTATAAAAGGGAGGGAGGAACTTAAAACAATTATAATCAGGAGAAATGTGTCGGAAAACTATTATAACTCAAGGTTGACATGTCCCTGGATCTGATGGCTTTCATCCTAGGGTTGTGAAAGAAGTGGCTGCAATGAAATCAGATGTAATGCTTATGATCCCCCAAAGATTTCTAATTTCTGGAAAAGTCTGAGTCGGCTACGAAATCATGAATGTAATATTTTTGTTTAAAAAAGGAGGGAGATGATGCGGAAATTATAAGTTAGCCTAGTGTCAGTTATTAAGCTTTTAAATGTCATTGTAAACTCAGGAAGAAGCAATATAATTTTGTGAAAGAGGAATTATATTTGACTAATTTATTAGAATTATTTGAGAAGGTGGCAAAGCAATTTGGACAAAGGGGAATGTATAGATATGGTGCACTTGAATTTCCAAAAGACAATTGGCAAATGTCACATCAAGATTGCATGATGAAATAAGAGCTCATGGTGTAAGGGATATCAAGTTAACATGATTAAAGGATTGATTAGTCATAGAGCCATACTGCACAGAAAGAGATCATTCGGTCCAATAGTCCATGCCAAGCATAATCCCAGACTAAACTAGTCCCACCTGCCTGTTCATGGCCCATATCCTTCCAAGCCTTTCCTATTCATGTATTTCTAACAACTCAGGAAGCTCAACTGAAAAGGACCATCATTTATTGTTGCACAGCAAGATAGGGCCATTACTCATGGTGTACATAAGCTCGTACCAGACTAGGACAGACCTTTCTGCAGAATTATCCCTGGATATGCTTTTTTTTCTTGTTTCTATCCAGAAATGCTATTATGCACAACTGAGCAATCTTCTTATCATCAAATTCACCATGAGTTTCTTTCTTTGCCTATGTTAAACTAGTAACTGCCACTAATAAACACTGTATCTGCTTTATAAAGGGCGATGAGTTCCAGTTGGACAGGCCATTGCCTACCACCAAGGAACTCATACTCAGTGAGCTCCATTGTGGATTAATACAGGATTCCTCATTGGCCTTGTAGTAATTATCACAATTAGATAACAGGAATCAGACAGTAAGGATAATTTTGTCATTTTCAAGTTCAAAAGCTGTTTCTCATGGGATGCTACATGGATCAGTGCTAAGCCATCAATTACTTATGATCTATACAAGTGACTTGGGATGACTGAATGTAAGGTGTAATTTATTGATGGCACAAAAATTGGAACGTAAATTGTCAAGAGAACTTGAGTCTACACAGGGTTTTGGATTGGTTAAGTGAGTGAGAAACAATTTGTCAGATGGAGTATCGTATGGAAAAATGAACTTGTCCACATTGGCAGGGGGAATAGAGAAGTAGTACAGCCATTCAATAAAGAGAGCCTGCAAAACTCTGTGGAAAAGAAGAACCTAGTTGTTCTGGAACATGAATCACATTGCAAACCTTGGCAAATGGATTTTATTGCAAGGGGAGTTGAGCATAAAAGAAGGCAAGTTATGATACAGTTGTAGAGGTAATATTAGGTTTGCTTATTTGAGAAGGGATATAATTTCATCTCAGTTAAGAGAACGTCCATTCAACTGACACTGAAATGAAGAGGTTAGTTTTTTTTGGAAAGTTTGAACAGGTTTGAACTGTTCCCATTGAAATTCAAAAGAATGAAAGGTGATCGAATTGAAACCTACAAAAAACATGAGTGGTCCTGATAGGATGGATGCTGAGAGATGTTTTCAATTGTGTGAGAATTTAGAACCAGAGGACACAGTTTTAAAAGTTACGTGTCTTTCCCACTTGAAACTGAGTTCAGGGGGATTGTTAATGCTTGGACTTGCTTTTGTTTTCTCCCAGAGAGCAGAGAAAGCTGGATTACTGCTTGTATTCAAGGCAGAGTCATTTCGATTTCTGACCCGCAAGGGTGTCCAGGGTTATGGAGAGCAGGCAGGAGCGTGAAGTTGAGGCTGTACTAAAAGTAGCATGATCTTATCAGAATTGTGAAGCAGATTTGAGAGGTTAAAAGGCCTATTCCTCTTCCTTATTCTTGTGTTGTTGTATCTTAGCGTGCAGCTTTCTTCTTTTCTATTCTAATCCTTTATAAATAACAGTTCAGTTCTAGTTGGTCTCACCTGAAAATTCACATTTGTCATCACCACCAGAATCCTGCAGCACGGGGTGTGAATGCTTGGAGCTTGATCATGCCAAACGTGGGTTACTTGGCAACAAGTCAATGTAACATTTGTATAAATTGTCACATTTTTGCATTATGTATGGATTCACAAATTTTGTATAAACATTTTGTATATAACAAGGCACTGAGCGTATTCCTTCCCATCTTACACTCCAACCTCCAGTTTGAAATCACAATAACAGATTTCTTAAGACTTTTCTTCCATTAGAGAAGGGAACCAGTGAGATGTGGTTGTGTGACACACAACTTTCTGTTTTTAAAGCTGCTTGTAATTCTCGAGTGGCATTGCTCGAAGTCTGTATTCTCTTATTTGTTTCTGCTTTAATATTCCTCGACTTTCTGTTTCTCATTTTTGCCTTTTCCTCTCTGTGTTTCTTTTGCCATCTTTGTTCCTCTCTGTATTCTCTTCTGCTTTTCAGTTTTTCTGTTTTCAAGGAGAGTGGACAAATGGTGAGCTTTAGTACAAATGGAAATGTTAAGAGCAGCTGAGAGATTAGGAGGGGTTGTGTTCTACAGTGTTTAGCAGCTTACCTGCTTATCTCTGTTAGCCCAGCACACACTCTCCTGCTTCCTCCACTTCCATACATTGATTGAGTTCACCTTCCCCACCTCACTATTCCCCACCCTTCACCCACTCTCACCAATAACCAATCCAGTTTCATAGTTTCTTTCTGCCATCATTCCCACCATTCATTCTTTCCTCACTCCAAATCACTCCCACATAGGCAGTTCGGGGAGAAGCTACCTGTTTCTTTTACAAACTTCAGCACTCCTGTCCAGGCCACTTCATCAAAATAATAAACATTGTTGGGTTTCAAAATTGAACTGGTTTTCCAGTTAGAATGAAGCAGACATTCTCTTCCACAGGTATTAGGGATTTAAATGTTTACATTTCCCAGTTATTATTGAAAATCAGAGATAAGAGGCTTCACTTCAGCTCCGATGAAGCATCATCTAGACTCGGAATGTTAGCTTGCTCTCTCCCTATGGATGCTACCTGATCCAGTGTGATCTCCAGCATTTGTTGTTTTCAGATAAAAGTTCCTATTTGCTTCCAGACTTAACTAGTGTCTTATGAACTCATACACTACATGGCTCTCTGGCCTTTGTGAAGTTTAAATAAAATGAAGCAAACTACATCATGTTTGGTTGATGTGGAATTAGTACAGAAATAAAACACTACAAAGACTTAAATCTGAAACAGAAACAGAAAATGCTGGAAATACTAAACAGGTGAGGCAGCATATCTGGCGATGGAAACATAGTTAATCTCATAGGTTGAGAATCTTCTATCAGAACATTCTGTATGATAATTCTGGTCTTCTTAACTTGTTGGTTCTAAGGGTATGATACTCTAAACAGGAAAATCATCGAGTACAGTAGAGTGGCATTTATGACTATTTGAATAGATTAATATTCAATTTCAAATTGAACATTTTGACCTATAATGAAGTGTGAACAGCCTGACTGAAAATAGAAATATCCACATTGTTATGATCTTGGCAAAGACCTGTAACATTTTTATTATTTGTTTTATTTGGAAATCTAATAAATGTTTGGAAATCTAAAGAATATGAATATTAATAACTACATTTTATCTTAAGTAGTCGCTGCATTACAAGACTTTACAATTACAAATATGCTTTTGAACCAAACATTTTAACACAAAGTTCCTTCCTCACTCATTTCACTTACATCTCCAATAACTCAAGTCAGGCACTTATCTGAAGTTGGAAGGTTAACCAGTTGATCTGTGTCCTGTTTAAAAGGTTCATAGAGATGCTGTGTTTATTGTTTGTCTGCTTACAACCAGTAATGTTTCCCCTTCAAATGTTTTCCACCTGTCCAAAGATCCAATGCAGTGCTCGTCATTACAAATTCCTTCTTAGGTTTGTTGGTATTGTTTGGAGAGGATTGCTGAGGGTACACCAAGCACTGCTATAAAAATCCAGAATTGAATATGCATTGTACTTGACTCAGTGGGAGAAATGTGTTGCTTTACTGTGAAATATATGACATGAATATTCCACAAAAATGTACACATTCTATTCAGTCAGCCAGGAATAAATTTGGCATTTAAAAAACTTGCAAATTTGGGACTTAAAACTATTTACTTGCATTTAAATATCCAAATTTGGAACAAAAACAATTTTTTTCATAATAACTTGCCAGAAATACGGATGAATATAATTAGAGATGTACAGAAATCTGAAGCTTACTTGGAGGAAAGATGCAATGAGAATATACAAAGCATAGAAACACATTTTAATGAGAAATATTTGAATGTGTTTTGTATTTCACACGTGGAGATATGAAGTATTTCAGAGGTTATCAATGCATTTCAATGATGTGATGATTAGTCTTCAGAAAGAATGATCTATTTACAATGAAGTGAAACGTCCACAGATCATTTCCAGGCATATTTCAAGAAATCTTTCAATGGGGTTATAATCCTTAGCTGCTGACAATGTTAGCTCATTAATACTTTTTACCTGATTAAAGATTACATTTCCAAATAGAATAATTTCATCTCGCTTTAAATCTAAGATATTGACTAATTCCAGAAATACTAAGGCCTTCATATTTATTCCTGAGTTGGGTGCTTGGGGTTGAAAAATTTTCCAATTTGCTGTACTTGCCTTGAGATAAAGTGTTCCCAACAACAGGGTATCTTTTCCAGTGGTTAGAGTGCATGCTAGAACCGCCAGCCTAGTGCCGTCATCCCTCACACCCCTTACCATTTCCCATTCCCTGTCCATGACAATTCAAGTCAATCCATCCTGCCAACATCTCCAAAGGCCCTTTGTATTCTCCATGTTACTCGATACCCTTCAACTTACACACATGGTTCCTCATTTTTTTGTGCCAACCTGTTTACACTGCTCATCCCTCAGGCTCCCTGCTCCCATGGCTAGGTTAAAGCATGCCAATACCTGTACAACCTCTCAGCTGCAAGGTCTCTTAGAGCTCCTATTCCAACTTAGTTGTAGCTTATGGCAGCCCATACCCCCTCCCACCTCCTTTTCCCTTATATCCTCCATGCCAACTCATTCAGCATGCACAATGTATGAACTGGAAGATAAGATGAAAAAAAGTAATAAGTATCCAATACAGGCTTCAAAATATTAAAAACCATTTCATTGATAATAGCCGATTTAATACTTTTGACATCCCCACAAGAGCATAATCATTCATAGAAACAAATATATTTATTCATTGCTCGTCTTCAAAGACGACTAATCTCTTCTTAATCACTTGGAATTGTCAATTAAACGATAAGCTTACAGCTCCATTGTGATGGTAGATTTTCAATGGAGTAAAGCAATAATAATACCGCAATGATATCCCTCAGACATATATCAACATGCAGCTATTGAAACGTACCATTGATTCTGTCTCCAACTCAACACTGCAGGCTGACTTATTTTTCTATAAATGTAAAGAACAGGGGATTTAAAGGTCATTGAATTCAAAACATTAACCCTGCTTTCTATCCACAGATGCTGCCAGACCTGTTGACTTTCTCCAGCAATTTCTGTTTTTGTTTTAGATTTCCAAAAACCACAATTCTTTGGTTTTATTGATCGAAATAACTTGAAATCCAAGTCTAAAACTAATTCTGAGATTTAATGTATCAGAATATTTTGTTTCTGCAACTCTTGCTACATCATGTAATAGTGTATGTTCAATCAGGTGTGAGTCTTGTAACACAGCTTATGAAAGAGCAGGGAATAGTACACGCAAGAGTACAAGTTAGATGGTGCTGATAGCTGATTCAGTACTGTTTCGAATTAAGCATGCAGGCTGTATTATCTCCTTTGTGATACTTAGTCAAATCATATTTATTAATTCGTCTAGGAATTTGTTTCATGCACATTCATTTTCAGTTTTTTATCAGTTGTCAGGAACAAGAGCATTTAGTTTTTTTGTCTTTCTTACTCTTTTAAACAATTTTCATTCCAACCCATTGTATATTTGGTCGAAGTATTGGGATTTGGATGTGATTTTATAGATTGAATTTTATTGTGGTTCACATACAAACTGATGTGGAGTTGATACTATCACTGATTTGTATGCTAGATGACAGGTACCTCATATAGCCATTAAAGCTACCACTCTTCCTGATGGAGCAAGATGGGAGCAGTTTGTCTGCAGCTTGTCATAAGTGCCAATAAAAATTGGCCTTTTGTCATTGATTTTTATGTGCCAGCAACACCCAATTCTCTTTATGGAATAAGAAGTGATGTCTTTGTTTACTATAAAACAAACACCGTGGAGGCTTGCTCAGCTTCCCTCGAACACAATGGAAAGAGTGCAGTCCATTGTTGCTAAAATGAACGCCTTTGTGCTGTTGGAATTCAGTGTTGTGTAATTACCAGTTGTATGACCCCTTCTCGATTAAGAAGTTTCAGTAGCATCACACACTGACTGTTAAGTAAAATTCCATCATAATTAAGTCATTGGAAGAAACCTTTATGTTGCCTAGCCAATACTATTGGCTGCCAATGTGGTGCTTCCAGTTATGTTTCTTTCTGTTCTGTATGGTGTTAAATGTTCAAAAATGGTTTGATTTTTTTCTTGATATTGTATTGTGCTTACGTTTAAGTTGATTGTCTGTGGTGCCGCACATGGGGAATAGTAAAATATAGTCTCAAGAAAGTCAGTGTTGGATAGAAAGGATAATTGAACCCGGGTGCACACTCAAATTTACATGTGCACTTTAGAATCATAGAATCCCTAGAATGTGGAAACAGGCCCTTTACCCCAACAAGTCCACACCAACCCTCTGAAGTGTAACCCACCCAGACCCATTCCCCCCACTACTCTACATTTACCCGACTAATGCACCTAACCTACACATCCCAGAACACTATGGACAATTTAGCATGGCCAATTCACCTTACCTGCACATCTTTGGATTGTGGGAGGGAATACGAGCACCCAGAGGAAACCCACGCAGACACAGGGAGAACGTGCAAACTCCACACAGACAGCCACCCGAGGGTGGAATGAAACCCGGGTCCCTTGCGCTATGAGGTAGCAGTGCTAACCACTGAGCCACCGTGCCGCCCCAAAAAAGTTTCAAGTAATTTATTGTGTTTTAGTTTATTAGTTTGCTTTTACAATATTATTCCTGTTTGCAGTTAATTTGGACGAATTCAGTAGCAAACATTCAGAGATGGTGATGGGACACAAGAACTAAGTCCCACTGTTTAACTGAGGGAATTTCAGCTCATCCCAGTCAGGACAAATGGTTCAAGAGCAGAAAAAGACTGTCAGAATTAGGAAGAGGGGCTGAGTAGTAGAGCTGTGAATCACCAGTATATATGTGGAAGATTCCCCCGTGTCTTCAGACTATATCATTAAGAGGCAAGAGCAAATTAAGAAAAGGTAGGCATCAAGAATAGATCCAGAAGCAACTCCAGATGTAAGCAATAGTGGTGGGGTATGAAGGCGGAGGGGGGGACAGATGTGCAATCTGGCTACAATTCAAAAACATGGAGATTTATATTGAAATGAGAAGTGTAGTGTCTCAAGTTTTGTTTTCTATGTTAGAGAGCAGTAGCTTTTGTTTACTTGATTCTTTTGTTTCTTTGGGGAAATGAGAAGGATTAGTTATGTTTTTTTATTTACTTCATTAATAGACCATTTCCTCAAGTGGACCATAGGCAAGCAGTCAGAATTCTTTTTCCAATTTTTATTTGTTGAATCAGATAGCTACATGGAAGATTGGTGAACTGGCCTCAAATCACTAAAGTATAATCCATGGAGCTAAGCTCCCTTGAAGTTGCTCAGCAGGATCATCCTGATCTTCCTGACACCTTTTTACTTCTCCTTCCAAGTTAAGTGAGGAGTGAAGGGAGATCTGTAATACCTTTTTGCACCGTTGATCAGATGGTAAGCTCCTGACACTGCGATGAGGAGCAAAAATTCCAAAATGAATGCACATCTGTAGCTGAACAGCATGGTTTAAATTAAAAATCCATCCACCAACCAGAAATATATAATTCTCAGCAGAGGAAACCATTTGTTTGAGATAACAACTACAATTAGAATTGCATGCCAAGGTGCTTTATTAGAGCTATGTCAAATAACTTTGAAGCTAAACTTATTAGGGTTGTTGAGACTGGTATTACCTTTAATTTATTCAGTGGGAGTGATCATTGCTGGTGGGCCAACATCCATTCCCAATTGCTAAATGCCCTTGAGAGCTGCTCACTCCTACAATCTTGGTTGGGGGGGGGGAATTTGCTAAGGCCATTGGGGTGGGTTTAAACTAATCCAGCAGGGGGGTGGGAACCAAAATCGTAGTTTGAGTATAGAAAAGCTTGAGAGTAGGGAGGTCCAAAATCAAGTTTCAGGGACGCAAGATGGCCCAGCAAGCAAGAAGTTGGTTTGAAGTGTGTACACTTCAATGCCAGGAGCATCCAGAATAAGGTGGATGAACTTGCAGCATGGGTTGGTACCTGGGACCATGTTGTGGCCATTTCGGAGAATGGTTGTTGCAGGTTCCAGGATTTAGATGTTTCAGTAAGAACAGAGAAGATAATAAAAGAGGGGGAGGTGTGGCATTGTTGGTCAAGGACAGTATTGCAGTTGCAGAAAGGATGTTAGGGGACTCGTCAACTGAGGTAGTATGGGCTGAGGAGAGATAGGAGAGATAGGATTTATAATCATCTAGAAAAGAATAATTTGATTAGGGATAGTCAGCACGGTTTTGTGAAGGATAGGTCGTGCCTCACAAACCTTATTGAATTCTTTGAGAAGGTGACCAAACAGGTAGATGAGAATAAACCGATTGATGTGGTGTATATGGATTTCAGAAAAGCGTTCAGTAAGGTTCCCCACAGTAGGCTATTGTATAAAATGCGGAGGAATGGGATTGTGGGAGATATAGCAGTTTGGATCAGTAATTGGCTTGTTGAAAGAAGACAGATGGTGGTGGTTGATGGCAAATGTTCATCCTGGAGTCCAGTTACTAGTGGTGTACCGCAAGGGTCAGTGTTGTGTCCACTGCTGTTCGTCATTTTTATAAATGACCTGGATGAGGGTTTAGCTTTTATTAATAGAGGATCGAGTTCTGGAACCATGAGGTTATGCTGCAGCTGTACAAAATTCTAGTGCGGCTGCACTTGGAGAATTGTGTACAGTTCTGGTCACCACATTATAAGAAGGAGTGGAAGCTTTGGAAAGGGTGCAGAGGAGATTTACTAGGATGTTGCCTGGTATGGAGGGAAGGTCTTACGAGGAAAGGCTGAGGGACTTGAGGCTGTTTTTGTTGGAGAGAAGAAGTTTGAGAGGTGACTTAATAGAGACACATAAGATAATCAGAGGTTTAGATAGGATGGACAGGGAGAGCCTTTTTCCAAGTATGGTGACGGCGAACACGAGGGGGCATAGCTTTAAATTGAGGGGCAATAGAAAAAGGACAGATGTCAGAGGTAGTTTCTTTACTCAGAGAGTAGTAAGGGTTTGCCTGCAACGGTAGTAGACTCGTCAATTTTAAGTGCATTCAAGTCGTCATTGGACAAACATATGGACGTACATGGAATAGTGTAGGTTAGATGGGCTTCAGATTGGTATGACTGGTTGGCGCAACATCGAGGGCCGAAGGGCCTGTACTGCGCTGTAATGTTCTATGTTTTGTGTTCATGAACGGCTCTGATCAGTGTCGTGTAGGCATACTCACGGTGCTGTTAAGAAAAGCATTTCAGGATTTTGATGCAATGACACAGAAGGAATGAAGATATATTTCCAAGTCAGGATGGTGTGTGGTTTGAATTTGCAGGTGATGGTTCTAGGATGTATCTGCTGCCCTTGTCCTTCTAGGTGATAGAGGTTTCAGGTTTGGAAGGTGCTGTCGAAGGTAGGTTGTTGCAGTGAACGTTACAGGTGGTACATACTGCTGCCACTATGTGTCGGTGGTAAAGGGAGTGAATGTTGATGGTGTACCAATCAAGTGAGCTGCTTTGTCTTTTGGTGTCAACCCTTTGAATGTTGTTGGAGCAACATTTATCAAGCAAGTAGTTCTATCACTTCCCCGACTTGTGCCTATGGTTCTGCGAGAGACTGCTATTAAAACCAAAACAAATCAACATATGATCTATGAAGTGAGGTTGCTGTCTGAGATCTGATTTGTCCAATAATAACATTACTTGGAATAATAATAAAATGTAATAAAATTCCTCTTTCTTTTAATCAAAGAATACCATGTAATTAATTGGCTCTTTCATTTTGAGCCAATTAATGAATTTTTTTATGAAGTACAGGAACTGTATGCCAAGAGATGAAAACATTTCTGTTGCGACTGACTGGGAGGGAGTTAGAAAGAGATGAGCCGATCATCCTTCTAACCTGGTCATCTACCCTTGTCACATAAATATTCCAGGAAACTGATGAGCATTTGGAAGCAGATAATCCCACTCATCTTTCAGCTGCATGTTTCTTTTGCCAGATGTTACAGTGTCTTCACTTTAATCCTCAGTGATTCATGCTGAAATTCAGATCCTGAAATGTTTTGGTCCATTTCTCTAGAGGACTGTTTAACCCCAATGTGTGAAATGATAGGTCAAAAGAAGACAAAATAATAGCAGCAAAAGGTATATCTTTAGAATTACTTGATCTCTTTGGAGTTTTGTACAACTTGCATTCACGTAATCACCAACATTTGGGGGTCTTCATGACTTGGACCTGCTGTGTAGCTGCTGTGGTGAAGTGTCTAAATAGTATAGATTGACAACTGAAATATGTATTATGTAACTTGGACAATTTGGGCATTGATGCATGCATCCAAGCAGTATAGACTGTGTGCAGTACTGCATACTAATGAAACGACATGTAACTGATACATTGAGTATTAGTTTAGGAAAGAGTTAGTCCAGTTCAAGTAGGTTATTTTTGTATGTATTATGTACATCACTCCTGGATCACTTTAGAGTTCTGAGAACAGTTTATCAACTCAAAAGGTTGACTCTAATTTCTCTCCAGAGATGTTGCCAGACCTGCTGAGCTTTTCCAGCAATTTCTGTTTCTGTTTTACTCCTACATAATAGTCCAGTGTAGGTTGGATGTTGGTTTGTGTGCCATTGTGCACTGCTGCACAATTATATACCTGGGATGTTGTATCACCACTACAATCAGTGTACAGGCCAGCAAAACAAATGCCTGGTAACTTTAACTTTTATACCTGCAAAATCTCACTTAAAACACAGTCGATTGGATTTGCATTTAGTTTCATTTTCAAATAACACAGGTACAAATTTTCAAAAATGAGGTTGGTCCTATGCTGTGTTGGGGAAAGAAATGCTTCATAATCCCTGTGCATTAAAACATCATTTGGCATTGCTGTAGTTAAAATAATAGTTTGAAATTTCACAAAAAACTGCATTGTGAAGTATAAAGGAAACAATAAAAGAGCTTTTATGTCCTAGGGAGATAATTCATTGGACTACATTGAATGCCAAGAGATGTACAGTTATGAGCAAAATCCAAACATAAATTAAATTAAATTGGTTCTTTTTGATGAGTTGCTTTTCACTCATTAAATGATCTTGTGACTGTGTAATGTTTATGACAGAAAAATGACAAAAGAATGTCTTTAAAAGACAACACCTCGCTCTTTTGCATTTTAACTAATCTTTAGGAAGCAATTGCTTTTCATTGCTGTGCAAAGATTTGATCCAGTTCGCAGGAATTAAATAACAGCATTTCAGCTGTTCCACTGAACCAATAAGGAAATCTAGCTAAGTAGATGACTTTGCAATTTAATTAAATGAGTACCCTTGCCCAAATAGAAGGCATTCTTTCTGAAGACTTCAAAATACTTGATGACTATTATGAGCTGTTAGTCCAAAGTCTCAGAAAACATATACCTGCAGTTTGTTGATGCAATTTTCATGAAAATTCAAGTGTCAGTCCTCCAATCTGTGATGCTAACTATGATGTACTTCATCCACAATCAGCAGGGTTAGCAGGGGTGCAAATATAAAAAAAGTGACATCTCAGCTCAGACAATGCATTAAAGGTATGAGGTTAGAGTGTGTATCCCAATCTTGAGTCAGACTGGTTCTATTTCCAAAGTGGAATTTATAAAATATTATATGGATTCACTGCCTACATTGACTGCATACAGACTGTGTGCTTTTTGAGAAAACTCACACCCATGAAAACTCACACTCACACCACATCCACGCTCACAGCCTCACAGGCTTATACTCCATCATACTCATACACACACTTTACCAAGCATGCACATACGCAAGCACACATACTCTCACGTGCACTCACACTCACGTGTAAATATTCACATGCAGACGCTCACATTATCTCCCTCTCTCTCTCTCTCTTGCATGCATGCACATATATAAATCTGTGAGGTGAATTTGCATTTGCAGAATTATACTTGCAGATACATTCTATTTTGCTCAAAAAATGCACAATCTGCAGACAGTCAATGGAAGGAAGGGAAGGGAAGGGAAGGAAGATGGACAGGACTGGTCAAGGAGGCGGTGCCAAATTGGAGGCTTAGGACTGATATAAGGTGGAGGGAGAGGAAATGAGGAAACTGGTGAAATCCACATTGATCCCATGTGGTTGCAGAGTCCCAACACGGAAGATGAGGTGTTCTTCCTCCAGGTATCGGATGGTAAGGGTTAGGAGGAGGCCCGTGACCTGCATTTCCTTGGTGGAGTGAGAGGGGGAATTAAAATATTCAGCCACGAGGCTGTGGGGTTGGTCAGTGTGGGTATCACAGAGATGTTCTCTGAAATGATCTGCAAGTTGGCATTTGGTCTCCCCAATGTAGAGGAGACCACATAGGGTGCAAAAGATATAGTAGATAATGAGCGTGGAAGTACCGGTAAATTTTTGCCGGATGTGGAAAGATCCTTTGGGACCTTGAATGGGGGTGAGGGGGTGGTGTGGGCACAGGCTTTGCACTTCCTGCGGTGGCTGGGAAGTGGGGGCAGTGGGTTTGTGGGAGGCGTGGATCTGATGAAGGAGTCATGGAGTGAATGGTCTTTATGGAAAGCAGATGGGGTGGGAAAGGAAATGTATCCCTAGTGGTGGGGTCTGTTTGCAGGTAGCAGAAGTGGTGGAGGATGATGTGATGTATGCAGAGGTTTGTGGTGTGGAAGGTGAGGAGGTCTAATCCTGCTGCGATTGGAGGGGTGGGATTCAAGGGTGGGGGAGTGGAAAGTGGAAGAGATGCACTGAAGGGCATCGTTGACTGCGTGGGAGGGGAAATTGCAGTCTTTGAAGAAGGAGGCCATCTTGAATGTTGTATTGTGGAGTTGGTCCTCTTGGGAGCAGATGCGGTGGAGGTGGAGAAACTGGGCATAAAGGATGGCATTTTTACAGGAGGCAGGGTTGGAGGGTCTTGATCACCTTCCCCCCCCCCCCCCCCCCCCTCCCCATAATGGCTTCTACTGGCTTGGACAGTGGTGGATGCTGCTGGTGTTGCTTCCGGTCGGTTTCTCGGCTCTCCAGTCACTCCTTGTCAGTAGGCGAAGGTTCGTGGATGAGAGGAGTGCTCACTATCCTTCTTTTCTTGAATCTGTGACTGGCTGTGGCTGATTCTGTTGGTGCTGACAGGACCCCTTGCTGAACAAACTCCAGAGATCAGGGTCCCCCCGACTCACTGTCAGTTTCCCATCTCTTCTGCCAAATCTGAATTTGATCAGAATTGTTGTTCCTCCTCTTGGGGCTGAATGAGCTCCCTGAGAATTAGACGAAAGTGAGGACTGCAGATGATGGAGATTAGAGTCGATAGTGTGGTGCTGGAAAAGCACAGCAGGTCAGGCAGCATCCGAGGAGCAGGAGAATCGACATTCTGGGCAAAAGCCCTTCATTAGAAATTCCTGATCCAGATTCCTGATGAAGGGCTTTTGCCCAAAACGTCAATTTCCTGTTCCTTGGTTGCTGCTCTTCCTGAGTATTAGATGAGGTGTGAATGAGTCTCCATTTAAAGTGAATGGGTCCATTATTTCTCTTAGATGGGTGTAGGTTAAGGTGTTGCTGATAGTGTGAAATTCTTCCCATTCAAGGTACACAGTTTGCATGTCATATAATGGTGTGGAATGTTCAGTCGCTCTGTGCCCGAGCAAATGATTAAAAGTTGAATGGTTTTGTAATTTTGTAGGCTCCAGAATGACCTGGTTGTTTGCTCTGCAGGCATTTGTGGGGGTCTTCAAGCTAAAGCCCTGTTCCGGACAGCTGCCCCTAGACTTGCATATTGACTTATCTGTCATAGCCAAAGAGCTCAGTGACTCTTAGTTCAAAGGTGAACTCCACAAACTCATGTCCCAAGTTCAGAGGGTTTTAGTCCATGGTATCTGACGGGAATTTTTGCCCCACGTTACAACTGCGTGGTACTGGGATTGTCCAGGAAAGGGAGAACTAATGTCTTAATGTATATGCATAAATTTTGCATGATAATAAGTTCTTCAAAAAAGTCATTAAAAAGTACTTTCCTTATCTGTATAAGAAATGAGAATCCATGAAATGGAATGTGAACTGTAATATTATGCAAAAACTTTGTTTTGCTTTTGTTATGAGGTAAAAACAATGACTGCAGATGCTGGAAACCAGATTCTTGATTAGTGGTGTTGGAAGAGCACAGCAGTTCAGGCAGCATCTGGTTGCAGAATTTTGCTGCTTTGGTTTTCATCATAAGATGAAATAGGAAACATTGTGTGCTTTCGTGAGCATTTTGCATGGTCAAGGCAGAAAGCAATTAATAGATCAGTTTCTGCTAAACTGGCAGATTAGATTGGCTACATGCACAAAGGCAATATTGCTAAATAACGTGCTTCATTGGACATTTGTGCAGTGTTTTAATGGGTATAATAAAGGCCCTTTTACAAGACCTTTGCATTTTCCATGTTTTAAATATTGCAACATAAAGATTTTCTTCTTCAGATTTCAACTCCAGGCAGTACCTAATTTATGAACATTCAACCTATGGACAATCATACTTATGAACACAATCCCATATAGGAATGTATTCATATTACTTTTAAACATCGGGCTTGCAAACAATTCCTCTTCCTTATGAAAGGTTATTTATTATTGTGTTCCGAATTGCGTACAAATCGACTTGCAAACATACTCAAGAATGGAATCCTTGGACTGTCTGTATTCCAGCATTGTAGCTGAAAATATATCAGTCAATTCATTGCTCCATTCCTTCATTTTAGACAGTGAACATCAAGAAAACTTTAATTGATCTCGAAGTGTGAACATATGGTATTTTAAGTGTTGTTACATATCATCAATATGCCACCATAAAATGGGACTTTTTTTTTAACATTCATCAACGGGCATCACATGAACAAAGATATGGTCACTCATTGGTAAATGCTGCAGTTTACTTTACATTGATTCATTAACTGAAAATGTGTTGCTGGAAAAGCGCAGCAGGTCAGGCAGCATCCAAGGAACAGGAGAATCGACGTTTCGGGCATAAGCCCTTCAGGAATGAGGAAAGTGTGTCCAGCAGGCTAAGCCTTGTAGAGGGAGGAAGAGAGCTTCTTCAAGGAAGGCATCCTTGTGAGAGGATTCGCAGTAGGTTAAAATCTTGGAGGAGAAAGTGAGGACTGCAGATGCTTAATTTAGTCCTTATATGGAAGTTATATATTCAGCCATTATTTTGATGTAACACTTTGACTTGATATCATTTATAATTAAATAATTAAATTTATAGCAATTTGGTCAGCACAGGTTTGACTGCCACTCTAGTTGAGGAACTTGAAGAAATAAAATACAGGCCCTGTCTGATGTCACTTGAATTGATTTGAATTGAATTGAAATTATTGTCACGTGTACCGAGGCACAGTGAAAAGCTTTGCCTTGCGAGCAATATAGGCAGATCACAGAGTTAAGTAACACAGATAAGTAAATAATAGGTAAACAGCGGCAAAAACAAAAACACAGGTACAGGCGAATGTTAAGAGTTTGTGAGTCCATTCAGTATTCTAACAACAGTAGGGTAGAAACTGTTTTCGAAACTGGCTGGTGCGTGTGATCAGGCTTCTGCACCTTCCCCCTGATGATAGAGGTTGTAGAAAAACATTGCCAGGGTGGGATGGATCTTTGAGAATGATGGTGGTCTTGCCTTGACAGCGGGCCTGGTAGATGGATTCTGTAGATGGGAGGTTGGCCTTTGTGATTGTCTGGGCCAAGTTCACCACTCTCTGTAACCACCTCTGATCTTGAATGGTATTGTTGCCATACCAGGTAGTGATACATCCAGACAGAGTGCTCTCGATGACGCACTATAAACGTTGGCTAGGGTATTCACCGTTATGCCAAATTTCCTCAGCTGACTGAAGAAGAAGAGACATTGTTGGGCCTTTGTAAGCAGTGTATCGACATGAAGAGTCCAAGAAAGCTTGTTGTGGATGACCATTCCCAGGAGCTTGACACTCTGCACTCGTTCCACCTCTGTGTTGTTAATGTGTAGGGGAGCATGAGTAACATCCCATCAAAAGTCAATAATGAGTTCCTTGGTTTTGCTGACATTGAGAACTAGGTTGTTCTCAGTGCACCATTTTTCCAGGTCTTCCACCTCCTGTCTGTAGTCTGTTTTGTCTCCATCTGAGATTCGACCAACAATGGTGATGTCATCAGCGAACTTGTAAATGGCATTAGTCTGGTATTTGGTGATGCCGTCATGGGTATACAGTGAGTACAGTAGGGGGCTGAGTATGCACCCCTGGGGGGCTTCAGTGTTGAGTGTTAGTGAGGATGAAATATTGTCTCCAGTCTTCACTGACTATGGCATGTGGGTCAGGAAACTGAGGATCTAGTTGCTGAGAGTGGGGCTTACTCCAAGATCACTAAGTTTAGTAATCAGTCTTGAGGGGCTAATAGTGTTGTAGGCTGAACTCATGAAGTCAATGAGTAGAATTCTTACGTAGCTGTTCAAGATGTTCTCGGGAGGACTGAAGGGCAAATGATATGGCATCTGACGTGGATCTGTTGGTCTGATAGGCAAATTAGAGTGGGTCAAGAGTAGTGGGGAGGCTGGAGTTGATTAATGCCATGACCAGCCTTTCAAAGCACTTCATGACCACTGAAGTCAGGGCCACTTAGGCACAGGGATGATATTGGCCCTCTTGAAACAGGCAGGGACAGTGGCCTGCTGCAGGGAGAGGTTGAAGATGTCCGAGAAGACCTCTGTCAGTTGATCTGTGCATGCCCTGAGTGCACAGCCTGGTACTCCGTCTGGTCCTATCGCTTTCCTTGGATTCATACGAAGGAAAACAGATCTGACCTCTGATGCAGTGACTGTTGGGATAGGTTCATCAGGACTTGTTGGAATAGGTGTTACCTCTCCGCCAAAATTCTGCTCAAGCATGCATAGAAGGTGTTGAGACGAGAGATGTGTCATTGTCTACTATCTTGCATTGTCTCTTTTTAGAACCTGTGATGTCATTTAGTCCTTGCCCTAGTCGCCAGGTGTCTGTCTGCGTCTCTAGTTTGGATTGGTACTGGTCCTTGGCTGTCTTAATGACACTGCGAAGGTCATACTTGGATTATATTTGAGCGGGTCTCCTGATCTGAAGGCCTAACGCCTGGTTTTTAGCAGGTTCTGTATGATTAGATTCCCTACAGTGTGGAAACAGGCCCTTCGGCCCAACAAGTCCACACTGATCCTCCGAAGAGTAACCCACCCAGACCCTTTCCCCTCTGGCTAATGCATCTTGCGCTATGGGCAATTTAGCATGGCCAATTCACCTGACCCCTGGACTGTGGGAGGAAACCGGAGCACCCGGAGGAAACCCACGCAGACACAGGGAGAATATGCAAACTCCACACAGACAGTCACCCAAGGCTGGAATCGAACCTGGGACCCTGGTGCTGTGAGGCTGCTTTGCTAATCACTGAGCCACCATGCCATGTATGTCCTGATTCATTCAGGGTTTCATGTTGGGGAACACCCGGATTGACATCCTTGGTATGCAGTTCTCCACACACTTGCTGATAAAGTCTGTGAAGGTAGTGGCGTACTTGTCCAAGGTACCTGCGGACTGTTAGAACATGGCCCGATCAGCCGATTCCAGGCAGCACCGGAGTTGATCCTCTGCCTCCTCCAACCAGCACTGGACCTGTATCCATGAGCTTTTGCCTGTAAGCCGGGAGAAGAAACATGGCATTGTGGTCGGAGTTCCCGAAATGAGGGAGGGGGATGGAGCGGTAGGCATCCTTCACAGTGGTGTAGCAGTGGTCTAAAATGTTTGGGCCCCTGATGGGGCCGATAATGTTCTGGTGATACTTGGGCAACAACTTCCTTAGATTGGCTTGATTGAAGTAGCCAGTTACAATAAATAGGGCCTTGGGGTGCTCCATCTCCAGTGTGTTAATGGTGGAGTACAGCATATCCAGGGCTTCCTCAACCTTTGCTTGTGGCGATATGTACACAGCAGTTAGTATAGCAGTGGTAAATTCCCGTGACAGATAGAAGGGTGGCATTTGATGATGAGGAATTCAAAATTTGGGGAGCAATAGTTGCCCAGGTTTGCAACATCCGTGCACCACAAGTTTTGTGCAAGGTTTGTGAAGGTTTGTAGCTCAGGTTGAGGTTTAGGGTGTAGGTTTGCTCGCTGAGCTGTAGGTTTGATATCCAGACGTTTCATTACCTGGCTAGGTAACATCATCAGTGGCGACCTCTAAGTGAAGCGAAGCTGTTTTCTCCTGCTTTCTATTTATATGTTTGTCCTTGACGGGGTTCCTGGGGTTTGTGGGTCTGTTCATTTTCTGAGGGGTTGATAGATGGTATCTAGATCTATGTGTTTGTTTATGGCGTTGTGTTTGGAGTGCCAGGCCTCTAGGAATTCTCTGGCATGTCTTTGCTTAGCCTGTCCCAGGATAGATGTGTTGTCCCAGTCAAAATGGTGGGTTTTTTTCATCCGTGTGTAGGGCTACGAGGGAGAGAGAGTCGTGTCTTTTTGTGGCTAGCTGGTGTTCGTGCATCTTGGTGGCTAACTTTCTTCCTGTTTGTCCGACATAGTATTTGTGGCAGTCCTTGCATGGAATTTTGTAGATGACGTTGGTTTTGTCCATAGGTTGTACTGGGTCTTTTAAGTTTGTTAGTTTTTGTTTGAGAGTGTTGGTGGGTTTGTGTGCTACTAGGATTCCGAGGGGTCTTAGTAGTCTGGCTGTCATTTCTGAAACTTCTTTGATGTGTGGTAAGGTGGTTAGGGTTTCTGGCTGTGTTAGGTCTGCTTGTTATGGTTTGTTCTCGAGGAATCTGCGGACTGTATTTTTTGGGTATCCGTTCTTCTTGAATACGTTGTATAGGTGGTTCTCCTCTGTTTTCCGAAGTTCGTCTGTGCTGCACTGTGTGGTGGCTTGTTGGAATAGTGTTCTGATGCAGCTTCGTTTGTGTGTGTCGGGATCGTTGCTGTGTAGTTAAGTATTTGGTCAGTGTTTGTCGGTTTTCTGTATACGCAGGTTTGTAGGACAAACATATAAATAGAAAGGAGGAGACAACAGCTTTGCTTCACTTGGAGGTCGCCATTGATGATGTTACCTAGCCAGGTAATGAAACGTCTGGATATCAAACCTACAGCTCAGCGAGCAAACCTACACCCTGCACCACAAGTTGTTGATTAAAAAGCAAACCCCTCCACCCTTAGTACATTTATCGTAACTGCTGATTGTTTTTGGCATTTTCTGTTTTTAGTTCAGACCTTCAGCATCTGTAATATTGTGCTTTTGTTTAAGATTATGTGACAGTTGCCATCAAAAAGTCAGCAAATTCCCACAGGATAAGAATGAACACAATTAAAACATAACAGGGCAAATGTGTTTGTGGATGGGAAGTTCACACAGATGTAAGATATTTAACAAAGAGACAGTCCATGGGGAAGGGAATAGTCTTCTTCTGCATCTCAAAAGATTTGATGACAGATGGTGATGAGGTCAAACATCCAAAAGCATCCTGTTGAAAGTATTAACTCAACACAATTCTCCTGATAACATTTGTCCGAACATTTCTCCTCGACTGCCGAACTCACGTTCAGCTATTTTGAATGTAGCAATGTGTCTCCAATTCAAAGTGAGCTTAAAATGTACATTTTAGGATGAAAATCACCCAAATTGCATAATGGATGATGATCCACTCCACATCAATTACCACCTCAGTTGTAAATGGAAAATTACCCCACCCACTGTACTGAATGAGGTAAAGTGAAAAGGAAAGACAGCACTTTGATCCTATGCTTACTCATGTTGTGAGCCACTCTGCCCAAATCGAATTAACTTTCTAACAAAATTAACAATCAAATATGTAGCACTAACTTATCAGTAAAGTAAGAAACATACTTACCATTCTAAGTAGGATCTTTGAAAGTTACAGTGATGAGGTTCTGGAAAAATGATTTTGTCGTCTTCTTTTCTCCTCCTTCTCCTACGTCCCAAAATGCAGATCTGGAGATGCTGTAGCAGGAAGACCTTGCTATTATGTGGACTGTGTTACCCTCTAATGAGCACAAAGCTTATTTTATTTTTATATCTTTTATGATTCAGCAGTTTGAAACAATCTACAGAGATGAATCAATCATCTTGATTGAGAAATTTAGCTTCTTCCCCCTCTCCTCTTTCGCTCCCCTCCCATGTGCCTGACCCCACAATTTCAAATGCTTAATGAGCTACAATCTTTAACGTGAGCAAACAGCATTGCATAAACTGTTTGTTTCAGTATAATTGTATGTTTTGTTAAGATAAATCTATTGCTTTAAAATTATTTGCTTCAAATCTCTTGAGCCAGAGAGTTTGAGTCACAAAGCTGTCAATCCGAGAATGTGTGTCTGACGTGTAAAGAATTGGGACGATAAGGAATCCTAATTCATTCTCATCACTATATTGTCAGCCATTCTAAAAGTTAGCAATTCTTGGTGAGACATTGAAGGGACAATAATTGCTTAAAAATAAATTTAAACAACTTACGTAGGTGCCAAAAAAAATTACTCTCCTGGTACAATAATTGACACCTATCATTGACTTCACTACTTTAAACCCAATCAAATAGAATTGTCAATGGTAGACTCAATAGTGTCTTTACATTAATACTGTGCAATTTACCTCATTCAGAAGTAACCCTAATGTCTGGAATATTGATTAAGAGAATCCCAATTAGCATGTAATTTACTGATTTACATGGTTAACTGAAGAATGGACTCAGTGATCTTCTACTTTTGCATAAACTACTCTTAAAGTGAACATTATTGATTTAATCAGAGCTTATCAGAGTGAAAGAGTATCAGTCCAACAAAACCAGTAAAACTGGTGCTATAAAATTGTTTGCTTCAAATCTCTTGAGCCAGAGTATTTAAGCCAAAAAGCTGTCAACCTGAGAAAGCGTGCCCAACGCGTAGAGAATTGAAATGAAAAGCAATCCTCATTGCTGTTCATTCACCAGGGACGAAAATTCTCTTTACACATCCATCCCTCATCAGGATGGTCTCAGGACGCTCCACTTCTTCCTGAAAAATAAGACCCTGAACCATTCCATCCACAACCACCGTCCTCTATCTGGCCAAGCTTGTCCTCACTTTGAACAACTTCTCCCTTATCTCTTCCTACTTTCTACAGGTCAAAGGTGTGGCCATGTGTACACATATATATCCCTGTTTGTGGACATCTGGAACACTCCTTGTTCCAGTTCTACTCTGGCCCCCATTCACAACTCTTTCTCCAGTACATTGAAGACATCATCAGTGCTACTTCCATCTCTCATCTGTATTTGGAAACATTTATCAATTTTACTTTTAATTTCTACCCTGCTGTCACCTTCACATGGTCCATTTCTGACTCTTCCGTTCATTGACATCTCTATTTCTATTTTGGGGAATAGGCTGACCATCAATATCCACTACTAACCAAAAGAGAAAGGGTCAGTTAGACTCGAAATGTCAGCTCTTTTCTCTCCTTCCAGATGCTGCCAGACCTACTGAGATTTTCCAGCATTTTCTCTTTTGGTTTCAGATTCAAGCATCCACAGTAATTTGCTATTATCCACAACAAACCCACTGACTCTCACAGTTACCTTGACTGTACATCTCACACCCTCTTCCATTCTCTCAGTTTCTTCATCTCCATCTTATCTGTTCCGTTGATGCCACCCTCTAAAAGGGGGTCTCCAAAATGTCCACCTTCTTCCTTAACCAAGGATTCCACATGGTTGAGAGGGCCATCAGCCAGGTCCAAACCCCTTTAGCACATTAGCCCTCACCCCTTCTCTTCCCTCTCACAACAGCAATAGGGGACCCCTCATCCTTATCTACCACCCCATTTGCGTCAACGTTCAAAGGATCATTAGCCACCATTTCTGCCACTTCCAACGGGATGGCACCAGAAAACACATATCCCCTTCCCCTCCCTTATTAGCCTACCGCAGGGACTGTTCCCTCTGGGACACCTTGGTTCATGCTTCCTCTATCCCAACACCTCTCAACAGCCCCATGCGCCTTCCCCTGTAATCGCAGGAAGTGTAACACCTGCCCGTTTTCCTCCTCCTTCCTCAGTATCGAAAGGCCCAGACTTCACTTCCAGGTGAAACTGTGATTTATCTGCATTTCATTCAATCTAATCTACTGCAATTGTTGCTCACAATGTGGTGTGCCGTGCATTAGGGGAACACAGTCTGGGCAATCATTTTGCAGAGCACCTATGTTCTGCCCACAAAAATGACACAGAACTTCCTGTTGCCTGCCACTTCAGCATGCCACCATGTTCCATGGCCAATATCCATGCAGGGCCAGGACTGCTACAGTGCTCCAGTGAAGCTCAACGCAAGGTGGAAGAACAGCATCTCATGTTTTCCTCGAGACCCTGCAGCCTTCAGAACTCAATACTGAACATCTTCTCCTATTTCCTTCTCCTAACCCCAGGCCTTGTCATCACATGGGCTGCTCCACAGATAATCCATAGTCAGCTGTTAATAGTCCCCATTAGCAGCTATTCATTCCCCTAGCTGACCTTCACCCATTCCTTTCTCTAGGAGAAAGTGAGGACTGCAGATGCTGGAGATCAGAGCTGAAAATGTGTTGCTGGAAAAGCGCAGCAGGTCAGGCAGCATCCAAGGAGCAGGAGAATCGACGTTTCAGGCATAAGCCCTTCTTCAGGAATCAATCCTTTCTCTACCCAACTGTTTATAGGTTGAGATGGACTATCATTTATCCTTCTGCAGACCCCATCAACAGCATGCGTACCAATCATTTCCTAGCTACAATCAGTTCTGAAGATGAGTCACTGGACCCAAAATATTAACTCTGCTTTCTCTCTAACCTGGCTGAGATTTTCCGGCTATTTCTGTTTTTGTTTCTGATTTCAAGCATCTGCAATCCTTTGGGACATATTTTTTCAGATAAACCAGTATCTCGTCTCAATCAATTCCACAAGCAGCAGAGGAGTCATTGATGGAAAAACAACCTTTAAAAAAAATCTGCTTGCTTTGCAACAATTTGGTATTTCGAATGACACAAAATATGTTTTACTTGGTATAAATGAATGACTTCAAATGTGGTACGTTTACTTTAGCATTGAATGCCTTGTGGCAAGGTGGCTTAGTGGTTAGCACTGCTGGCTCAGAGTGCCAGAGACGTGAGTTCAATTCCCCCTCAGGTGACTGTCTGTGTGGAGTTTGCATGTTCTCCCTGTGCTGTGTGGGTTTCTTCCTGTTGCTCTAGTTTTCTACCACAATCCAAAGATATGCATGTTAGGCATGCTAAATTGCCTAATAGGTGCATTAGTCAGGGGTAAATAGAGGGTAGGGGAATGGGTCTGGGTGGGTTACTCTTCAGAGGGTTGGTGTGGACTGTTGGGCCGAAGGGCCTGTTTCCATGCTGTAGGGAATCTAATCTAGTCAACCAGTTACAGTATATGAATACATGATACCATTAATTAACCTTACTGACCAAAATGTGAGGACTGAGGATGAACAAGCAACAGTTTCCATCATTCACCTTAGAATCTTAGAGTTCTTCTGCAGCATCAGCACTCAAATTAATACTTATCACCAATCCATTTTAGATAGCATAAAAGCCCACATGAACACGGAATTAAAAACTTCTTCCATTTTATCCAAAAGTCCAAACATATGTACACATGGATGAGCTTTATTGATAACCATTAACAATGGTACAGATTAGCAATTGGAAAAGCACTTCCTATTCCTCCCTCTCCTCCATCTCTTTCCACTGTCTCATCCTGTCTCTTTGCTTTCCCTCCCCATCATCTTTGAAGATTAGCCTTATCCACACAATGTTCCCTGAGATAGAATAGCATGGGTGGGAAGAAGCACAACTGCATGGCTTCTCTGAATTTTTAAAGTAGGTAAAAGTGGAGGGTAGTTGCGGTTTATTAGTTCTGTTTTGATTTTGCATTTTCCAAAATGCACCCCACCTTTGAACTGATATTGATCATTTGATTATTTCTGGGAGGACAAAGGTCTGACTAGAATGGGTTTGCATTCCTTGGAGTTTAGAAGAATGAGAAATTAGTCACAGCTACATGGTCTAGCTCTAGGGCTGGGTTATTGTCTCAGATTAAGAGGCTGACCATTAAATAAGGAGTAACTTCCTCACCCAATGAGTTTTGAATCTTTGGAATTCTCTACCACTTTCAATTGTGAGTATTAATAAGTATTAATTGGAGTGCTGATGCTGCAGAAGAACTCTAAGATTCTAAGGTGAATGATGGAAACTGTTGCTTGTTCATCCTCAGTCCTCACATTTTGGTCAGTAAGGTTAATTAATGGTATCATGTATCAGTCCATGAGTATTTTGAAAAGAGTTGATTTTAAGGGCACTAGGGAATGCAAGGGACTTGTGATTAGGGCAGTAATTTGATGTAATAGTTCTGCCATGATTTGATAGAATAAATGACTGGCCTCAAGGAGCTCCTACTGCCCCCAATGTTTATGTTCTTAGTACAGACCACATCTTTCACCATGGTCTATCAATAGGTAAGTGGAAGGGAAGGCATGTTAACAAACTGGCATGAGAACACATTGATCATCTGGCAGTCATATTTATCAGGCTTTGAAATTTGCTGAGCAACCTGCATAACTTGAAACTCCTGTACTCATTGCTTGTATTCAGCAAATGCATATGGAATGAAAAAAATACTCTCATTCTTATTTTTGAAAAATCAACATGGCTTGTATTTTGTAATTAAAACAGTCTGTTGATTTGGGTTTCTGAATTTATTTGGGAAAGTCAAGCCACAGCTCATACCTATATTGAACATTCAAACTGATGGGCAAGTAGAATATTTGGGGCCCACTCTGTGATACTGTCTGTCTTTTACACTCCACCAGTAGAGGCTGCCAATGAGCTGATCAGTTTTCAATTTACAATTATTCCATTTTTTGCAAGACTCATCATTTTTATTTGCGAATCTTTGGCCACGACTCAGGAGATGTTTTAAAATTTGGGGTCACCGTGCTCCTCATTTCACTGCAGCCTAAACACAAAGGGCTAAATCCCCGCGGACTAATTTCAGAGAAAATTAATCAAACCCCTCAGCAAATAGATGTTCTCCTCACCAAAGTTCAGTACAATAATACCAATGTTGATGGATATGGTCTCCCAGAGAAAAAGAAACAGTTTAAAAACACACAGTAATACTTGGAAACAAATGCCCTGGTCGTATTGGAGCACTTTTCTGAGGTATACAAAACAGTGTGTGTCCTTTGCAAGTTTTACTAGATTTTCCTTTTGAGTATGGTAGACTTCATCTGCATGTCCAATGTGCTCCAATGAGGGGTCCTGTGACCATCCAAACACTTGTTCAAAATGCAACTAAGTGTGCCTGGAAGATTTTGAAAGGGGCTGCTTCTTCAATCTGAGGCTCTTCTCTCACGCTTTTGCTTCAGGTAGGTCCACTAGATTTTTTAGATTTAGATTACTTACAGCGTGGAAACAGGCCCTTTGGCCCAACAAGTCCACACCGACCCTCCAAAAAGCAACCCACCCAGATCCATTCTTCACCTAACACTATGGGCAATTTAGCATGGCCAATTCACCTAACCTGCACATTTTTGGACTGTGGGAGGAAACCGGAGCACCCGGAGGAAACCCACGCAGACATGGGGAGAATGTGCAGACTCCACACAGACAAGTTGCCTGAGGCGGGAATTGACTCCAGGTCTCTGGTGCTAGTGAGGCTGTCAGTTTCATATGTGGAAAAGAAGCAGTCTGTGGTTGAACGAGCAGCAAAAAGCTTGACGTGAGTGATTTAACTCAGCCTGAAGCCTGGATTGCAGCAGCGAGTTCACAAGGGAGGGGCTTACAAGGTCAGCCAGGTCATAGAATATGAGTTCCCTGATTGGGGCTGTTAAATTGGTTCAATCAGATAGCCCTGGCTGACATAAAAATATGAATGTCAGGGATATTCAGCCCCTGACTCGGTAAGAGCAGTGCTGTTGACAAAAGACTATGCATTTGTGAATAAAAGGTGACTGGTGATGGGGTAGCAGCCTCTGAAGAGTTATTTCAAGAGGCTTTCAGGAGGGCACCGATCCAGTCAGGTCACTGAAGGCGGCAGATGAGACCCATGGGGTTCAGTGGAAATTGTTAGGTGGATGTGGGTTGGGTGAAATTCAGGCAGGCCATCACTGGTTCCAGCAACAGCACAGCTCCAAGTCAGTGTGTGACTGGCTGACTGGGGGGTATTGAGTGGGTGAGTTAGTGATTGATTCTCTGACCAACCTGTAGGCAGCCTGGATAGGCGAGTGTGAATGCGTGTGTAAGCGGCAGGGCTGGCTGGATGACTCAACAACTGACTAAGTATGTGATGGGTGGTGGCTGAACAAATGGGACTGAACTAGACACTCATACCCACCCACCCCTACCAACCTTGCGTTCTCACCCCCCCACCAAATCACTGCCACCACAGAAACCTATTCACAAAACAGGCTAGGGGAGGGGAAAAACTCAAAATGAACGGTGACCCCTCTTCTCAGCCCCATTTTTATGAGCTGGGACCAGCTTGGGGTGTACACTATCAAAGGTGAACCATGGTAAGTGTCAAGTAAACTGAAGTCCATAGTCCCAGTCTCACCTGCACCTATGGTGATCAGCATTTGGGGCGTTACCTATTTCTCTCCTGGTCTGTTTGTCAACTGAACATAGAGAAAAACATGTTTTATTCATTAGCTCTGCTGCTTGACACATTTTTATGGTCATTTTTAATCATTGGAATTGTGTTCTTTTCTGAAATCCATATTTACTGTTGTAGTGATTATTGTCTTCCTGAAATTTGCTGACCATCTGCTGATTAAGGAAAGATTTGAAATTTGAGCCGCCATACATAAAGATTGGAAAACCATGGCTTCTGGGTAGCTATGCTATCTCATGACAATATCCATTGTCAACACAATACTGTCAACACAAAAGAGCACCATTACACAGGCATTAGATCATCGACAGACAACAAAACAGGATGATGACGGGAAGTAACATGATTAACTCAGCCTTAAACAATCTGTGTTGTTTTATTAATGAGATTGCTTTTATAAACTTAAGCCTCTCCTTAGTTGTCTAATAGCTGTGCAAAATCTATTCTATCAACAGCGTTGATTCTACAAATTGGTCACTTCCCTCAAACAATTTCTTTTGGCTTGCAGGGCAGAAATTTCTGATGACAGATGGTCTTTAACTATCCTAAAGTTGCAGTGTTTAGTTTTCTAGGGCTTAGCCTGCATTACTCAATAGCACATAGCCTGAAAAATAGCCTGTTCAAAACTGAAACAAATTTGATTCTGTTTTCTATATAGGGAATGTTAAAGGGGTTTGCAATGTGCTTGTTCATTGGATGAAAAGTAAGTAAAAAAAAAAACTCCCTCCACTTTGTTTTCTCCTTCTTCTCCAGACTGCACCATAAATAAAAATAAAACTTTGCCAACCAACTGTATTTGAAGTAATATTTTATTGATTATTAAATTGAACAAATAGGTATACCAGAGAGGGTCCTGTACAAAAATGATTAAATGATGTATTGACATTTTCACAAACAAGCCAGGACTTTGTTAGAATTGTATTTTGAGTTATGTTTGCTCTGTAAATGACGTATGAGAACTGAAGACAAAAAATGCATCCAGATCTGTTTTCTTTACAGGTTGGAAGCAGTGTATATCAGGGTGTGAATGACCCAAGTTAAATAATACACAGTAACACACCATATCTGCAGGTAGCAGAAAATGCTTTTGTCATTTAGCCAGCCATAAGCATCTGGCTTAATGACACAACAATTACTCCATTAATTTTCTGTTGATTAAACTTTTGCTTTGATTAACATACGACAGTCAGCTAATGAGAACTGCAGAAATAAAGAGAGACACATTCTGAGTGCTGCATGTGCTCTCTTTCTGACTTTGCTTAGCTTTAAAGATTTAGTACACAAATTATGTAAAATATTTGGTTAGATAATGGTAAGAGGAAGTGTTTCTGATGCTCAAAACATTGGGAAAGGGTTAATTCCTTCAGCATTAAAATGCCATATGGACAAAATCATCTCTAACAATAATTTTGATGATTAGATGCAGATTAATCCTGTGTTCCTCTGCCCCAGGCTTAAGCCATCTAGATCCAATAATTTGGGCGACTTCAATGCTGCCATTTTGAAAGGAGAAAATGTTTCAGCAGTTTTCCGATTTGATCCATCATCAGTTATTCATTGTACTTTTCTCTTATGTTTGTTCTGTTTATAACCATTTGCTGACAGCATTGTTCTCACAGGCAGCCGAATTGAGCAGGGTTTTAGAAAATGTTTCAAAGGCACAAAGGCACAATTGCATTCAACATGGACATGCGGCGACTTTACTCTTGGTAATTTTGTTGTTTAGAATAGCTTTGACAACATTTAACTTCGCTAGTCACATATTAGTTGTTCTATAAGACAAAGAGTTTGCATTTATATGGGGCGAAATCATACACTTGATGTCTCAAAATGCTCTGCATGGATTTAATATCTTTCTGAAATGTGTCACGCAAACACAAGTGAGATAACGACCTGTTAATATAATTTTGGCAGTAAAAGTTGGGAGAAGAATGTTGATCCAAACACCAAGAGAATGCAACAAAAACAGAAATTGATGGAGATGCTTATCAGGTCGGGTTAATGTTTCAACTCCGATGATTGAAGAAAGGTTAACTCTGCCTTCTCTCCACAGATGCTGCAAGACCTGCTGAGTTTCTCCAGCAGTTTCTGTTTTTGTTTCAGATGTTCAGCATCCAGCAGTTCTTTTGTTTTATTTTACCAAGAGAATGTCTTGCTTTTTAAATAATGTCATGCAACTTTTCACATCCAGTATAACAGATGTTTGAGGGCATGTTTTAACAAAAACAGAAATTGCTGGAAATTGAAGGGTCATTGGATCTCAAATGTTAATGGTGATTTCTCTCCACAGATAGTACCAGACCTGCTGAGTTGCTCCTGCAATTTCTGTTTTTGTTTCTGATTTCTAGCATCTGCAGTTCTTTCAATTTTTGGCCATGTTTTAACATCTCACTCAAAAGATGGCAACTCCAACAACACTTAAGAGACACGTTCCTGGCTGAACCACAATCTTCCAACAAGTTTAACTGAGAAAGTTAGCAAATGAGCTTGTTCACAGAATTCTGCCAATGCCACTTTATACTTGGCCACTAGAAGCAAAATAAGAGTTGCAAGGAGGTAATTTATTTGTAAATAACTGAACGAAGATCAGAAACTCACTAAGTTGGATCTTGAAAGAAGACTGGAGTCTAATATAAGATACAACAGATTCACTGCATCACCAGTGTACAGGTCGTTCTGCTACATGTATTTCATTAACAAATTCACTGTTATGAAATTGACAAATTGGTAACACTGTTTCTAAAGCGAGGACTTCTAAAATGTGTGTTGACATCACGTGATTACATCGCCAACACTTTAAGCGCTGTTTCTAAAGCACAGTTCTTCTATAAAGCAGGATTGCACAAGAATGCAACTATCGCATGAGAGAAGGACTATCTGTGCTGTCATTTTCTTGAACTATTCCAAGCAATGTCACTTTCCGTACAAGTTGTTCTCAATCCAACCTAAATAACCACATAAACCATTTTAGAAATAATGTCACATGCAACATATGCGGGATTAATTGATTCACTGTGCTTGATGTTTTCAGCCACTGAGACACTACCTTTTTATATGTTAAAGTTGTTTTGGGTCTTTTCAATCAAAATGTCTTTTTCATCTCTTTTCATTTCACATGCAGTCTGTAAAATACCTGAATTTGAGCTGACTGCAAAGCTATTTTCATTTGATACTGAGTCATTCACAGTACACACTTCCATCTCATTAACTGAAGCCGCTTTTATTTTTAATCTAGCCCACCAGCATTCTTTGATGCATTAATGATAAAAGATTTTGACAGTGTTGAATAACATGCACCAGATGCTGATCACTTCTGTCTGCAAACAGAAGGCCAGAGAATTAAGAAAGTAATCTTGTCTCTTTCCTTTCCCAATACTCCAAAGCTTTGAGGATAGAATTGCCAATACATAAGTTTAAAATATGATTGTATTCTTTAAAATACAGCCAATGGAAACAGTCAGTTACTTGATTAAATTTCATTAATGTTCTTATAAACTGGCTGTTGCTGCCACCACATTCTTATGGTTTGTCACTATCTGTATGAACGTGATAGCCACTCACTGATACTAATGTCAGCACAACCAAGCAACTTGGCAAGATCAATGACTGATAAGTTGAAGAGGTCAATACATCATCTTAGAACCCAGACTCAGCTGCAATTTATTCAAGTTTAAATTTAAAAGTAGTAAGTTAAGTATTCTGTGGCAAACATTACAACACTGATGATGAGTTATTGTCTCATTAACACTGTCCTCATATCCTTATTCCTAAAATTACATCCTTAAGGTCCGTTCATCTGCACCTTTCATTTGTTTTATATCATTCCTCATATTAACCACAGAGCAGTTCAGACTCAATACAGTACAGGACCAGTTTTGCAATACAATCCCCTCAACTAACTGGCTCGACTTCAATGTGAATTGCAATTCTGTTGAAGCACTGCAGTTATTTTTGAACCTATTTAATTTACAATCCTGGTTGTATTTGCCAGAATTATAGATCATAAGTCAGTGCATGAAAACGTGTGTGCCATTTTAATTTTGGGTTGTCATTTGATTCAAAACATGGGCAAGTCAAAGTACAAAAGGTTAGTCCACTTTGCTGTAGCTAGTAAACTGCCAATATCAACCAAATAAATGTATGCGCATTGTATGTATCTCCTGCATGAACATTTATTTTATGGTATACTATATCCTCAATTTTCAGTGTTCCTGTGGCAAATCTTATAATTCTGATTGATTTAGTGATTTTCTCATTGGCACTGTGAACAATTGTCTGCATTTCTTTACCCCAAAAATTATGTCCCTATCATCTGCTTATTTGCATTTGTACCCATTGAGCTATGTGGGAGTTTGCTCACCTGCTCTATTCATGTCACATAATCATATCTAAATAATTGCTGTCAATAGTTTCTCCTGCTCCTCACGTACAAATAGCTCTGAAACTCCTTCCCCAAATTCTACTTCTTTAAACTGAAAGTAAAGCTCCATCAACACTCTCCCAATCAAACACTCTTACTTTGCCCCTTCTATTTCTCATCTACATGCCATCCCTCATTAACATCATCTACACAGTGTTCATTTGCACATGTGTGTGGATGGCAGCCATCTTTACCTCAGTAACAATTCTTTTGCTCTTCTACTGTCTCTATATTGTCTGATAGGTGGCATCCCATACTAAATAAGCAGAAGATTGAAGCAATTGTCTTCGGACCCCACCACAGTCTCTTCCCCTTAGCCCTAACTCCTCCACCCCATGCTGTCAGAGGCAAATCAGACTCTAAAAATACAGGTGCTCAGACTCTTCAATGTTATGTAAGAACAATCTGAACTCGAAAGAACAGAAACTCCATACCATTTATTTTGTTAGCATTTGTTATTTCATTGGAAAGCATGACTAGAATGAATTCTAGAAGTTTCACCACAAAAAAAAGCTTCTGTTTAAAAAACAATTTCTGATGAAATTCCTTCAACCAAAAACACCCTATGATATAGTGTTCAACCTGCAGCTTTTGTCCTTGTTTAGCTCTGGGTCCAAACCACAAAGTCTGGACAGCTCAATATTTACATTTATATTTCTTGTTGGTTAGACTGTTCTGTTTGAGTGCAGTGAACATTTGGAAAGGTTCTGTCTTCACAATGTTGCTTCAGTGACTTGCTGAATCCAGGATGTGAGCAGGAAGGTTTGTTGGTATGAAAGGCTGTTCAAATTTTTGAGATCATTGACTTAAAGTTTATTGGTGGCCACACAGCCTCCATTGTCCATCCCTCAGCAGCCTGAAAACACCCTGAACAAACTCAGTATAGAATATGAAATAGTAGGTTAAAACAACATTACTTCAGAAGGTCAAGTATGTGAGAAGGCTGCCATGTTATTGCAGTGTGTGACTATGTGCACATAGAGCTGCTTTGCAGATGATGGCTATCGATTTTATTGCTAGGCTACGCTTATATTTTCCAAGAGAACAGGAAGATTAGTAACAGACCCATAAGTATAATGTTCTCTGGGATTAAACCATGTAATCAAAAACAGGTGCATTATGATTGCTGTCCCGTGGAGGTATCACAATGTAGACGTGAAACCAATCATACAATCATCTTGACTTCGAGGTTAACTGAATATCACTCATTAGTTTGCAAAATGTGTGCATTAAAATCTAGGCTGCCACTTTGTTTTGTGTTTAAAATATAACAGAATTGATTTAAAATGATAAAACTGCAGAGCTAAAATATCAATCCTAATCTCGATTTTGGGAATGGGAAGTCAAAGCAAAGACTGAAACAGCATTCTTTTCATCTCTTGAATTTACTTTAACCAATATCTTTGTTGATTATTGGATCGAACTTGTGTCTCAGAGTGATCCAGCTCTAGGTTTGATGAAACTAAAGAACGTATGCTTTGCTTCTTTGCCAACAAATGGTCCTCATATCAGCTAATAAAGGACATCATATTATTAAATTAATACCTGGAGTGAGGTTAGGTTGAACAGGTTTGGCTTGTTTCCACTGGAGTTTGGAAGAGTGAGTGACTGAAGTGTATAAACTCCTGAAAGGTCATGACAAGGTGGGTGTGGAATGGATGGTTTCACTTGTGGGTCAGTGCAGAACCATGGGATACTTTTTTTAAAGAGATCAGCTGATTTCTTTCCTTCTCTCAGAACATTGTGTAACTTTGGAACTTATTGCTCCAGGAGGCAAGGTTATTGAATATTTTTGGAGATGGTAGCTAATTCCTGTTAAGCAAGAGAATTCAATGGTTATTGGGGTTGATAGGAATGTGGAATTTAAAACACAAAAATGTCAGCCGTGATCTTCTTAAGTAATGGAGGAGACTCAAGAGGCCAAAGTCTACTTCTGCTCGTGTTTCAGATGTTCACCTTCTCAAGTTTACGGCTATAAATTTTCTGCATTTCCACATGTCACCTTCCTTGCTCTTTATTAATTCACTCTTTCCTGGATTGAGCATTTTCTGTGTCAATTACACAAGTTAGTTAGGCATGAGAGAAATTTTGGAATTCATGTTCAAACAGTCCAATATCTCAGAAATGCTTATGGTTGGATGTCGTACCACTTCAAATAAAGAAGTTGCTCTGAACATGGTGACCTGTTCAGATTGCAGCATCTGATTATCTTCTGTTTTTAGTCTTCGATCTTCAATAAATCAAATTGCAAGCTTTCCCTGAGGTCAGGCATTATTAATTATTATGTCTAAATGTAGATTTCAAGGATAATACAACTGTCCTCTTTAGGCAGCATCTCTCATTCTGTGAGAACACAGTATCTATTATGTAAAAGATACTTCAAATTACCATGAAGTATAATGCTAATGCATTATTCAAGTTATAGAGTCATAGAGTCAAACAGCAGGGAAACAAACCCTCCTGTCCAATTCTATCTTCATTTAACAAGTTGTAATCATAAACTAAAGTGTTGAGTTCAATAAATCTAGGAAGTTCCAGAAGGTGTCCTGCTTTAACTATGGTTTATCTGTCATTAATATAACATGGTTGAGGCAGTTAGCTTTGCCATGCGTCTTCTGCAGCTTTCTGCAAGTATCCTTTACTCGATGTCTCAATATTATCCAACCATCTCAATATCCTTTAGTCCATGTCTTAATATTATCCACCCATCTCTATATCCTTTAGTCCATGTCTCAATATTATCCACCCATCTCTATATCCTTTAGTTCATGTCTCAATATTATCCACCCATCTTTATATTCTTCCTCCTCTTCTGTTTCTGCCTTCAATTTCTTCTTCAGTTGCTGCCAGGGCAAGATCGTCAGGTCTTTGTTTCCAATGTCCGTAATTGGTTACGATTTTTTCTCTCTACAAACCATCTTATTCTTGAACTTTACTTCTCATCTAACCTGATTCCTGAACTTTACTTCTCATCTAATCCACTAATTTGTCTTCTTGTCCATTCCAGCTGTTTCTGTGCATCCTCCACCATGTCAGCATTTCAGAAGCTGCTATCCTTCTCTCATCATCTTTCTTCAATATCCAACACTCACAGCCATGGAATGCAACATTTCACACTGTTGATGTAGAAGATGTTCTTTCAGTTTCACGCTCATGCTTTTAGACTTGCAAAAGCTACTGAAATACTTGGTCATGTTTCTTGCCATAAGTAACCTATCCTGGATTGCGTTGTTTGATGTATCTTCAGTATTTATAATTGAGTCAAGTTACATGATTTTTGTTCACTGCCTTTAACTCAATGTTTTCAATCTTGCCTTTTCAATTGCAAAGTACAGCAATAGTGTTGGCCTAGCCATAGATATTTTATTTGAGGGAAGGCCTAAGGAGTGGTGCAGACCACCATGATAGCTGTTGCTCAATTTAACTATTTTTAAGCAAAACTTGAGTTGCTTCTAATTCATTAAATTTACAAAATTATGTTGCATGACTGTTCAAAGTTGATATTACATAAGAAGCAAATCAAATAATTTTCTTCTTATATGACCTACTCTACATGCAATTACAATTAATAATTGCAAAATTCATAACATTCTGCTATGGTTAATCACAGACTAACATCAATATTCTGCCAGCATCGTTTATTTATGAATGTGGCTAACAGTATTATCATGACCAACTAATTTGATTTTTTGTGGTTGTTCAAAGGGTAAATAATTGTCAGGACACCAGGCATTAACTCCCCTGCTTTCTACAGAATAGTGCCATGGAATCACTTGATCAGGCAGGTAGATCCTGAAGTTAATGTCTCATTTGAAAGACAACACTTCTGACAGTGCTGGGCTCCTACAGTGCTGCACTGGCGGATCAGCCTTGACTTTTATGCTCTCAAACCCTGGAGTGGAATTGATACCCAGGTCCTTTGTAGTTCAGAGGTGAGAATGCGACTAAATGAGCCACTGACAATACTCTTATTTGTCATGTCATACACATAACCTAAGATGTTTTGGCCAGTTTCCTGCATCTCAATGTTCTATTGGTGAAAGGCCTCAAGCAAGGAACTTTCCCCATTGCACCATTGGAGCAACTGTCCTAGTCTTTAATGTATCCTCAGCATGTACTCCTGAACCTTGGAATATGCCAGTCCGGTCATTAGCAAAAACCAGAAGTACTAGATGTATGTCTTCTTGAAAACATTCAACGATTTGACTCAATCACTTTATGTAGCAGAGAATTCCGCCAACTCACCAGTCTCTGGGTGAAAAGAAAGTCTCGTCATCTTGCTCCTAAATAGCCTATCCTGTATCCTTAAACTGTAATGCCTGGTTCTGGATTTCCTATTGGGGACATCCTTCCCTGATTTTTCTCAAAGCTGCTCATCATAAATGTTGACATTTTGCTTTACGTTTTAAAACACTACATTTCTTTCCAGACCTGCCTGTCTATTTAATTGAAAAAAATAATATGCATAACTTTCTATTCAACCTATCAGCCAAGCTATTATCCTGAGGGAAAAATAGAAGACAATCAATTGGCAAAATGAGTGCCTGAATAAATGCCTTCAATTCAGATGAAGAAATGGTGCTTCCTTATTGTTTGACTGCATTTCTTTCACCGAGGCAGCTTTGTAGAAGTACTTTATTTTATAAAAGGCAATTAGACTGGTGGGTTTGTGATATTTCAATTTTTTATGGTCTACGCAGACTTTAATGTAATATCTAATAAGTTCTATCTTAAATGTGCATGTATGAAAAACAAAATAAATCTGTGTAGTGATTGCATTCTAATTCCATATCTAAATCTATAATAAGCTCTGTGACCTAATGTTAGTGAAGCCAATATTTTGGTAATGTGTTTGGACTTTGTTAGCACAACAAAGTAGATCATGTTTGATTGTTACGTTTGAACAATGACAAAAATGGTACTATGATTTGTGGTATAAGTAGTCAGTAATTCAGAATCAGAATTAGCTTTATTGTCACGCTCTCAAATGAGTACAGTGAAAAGTGTGCAAGTCACCATTTATGGCTTCATCTTAGGTACAAAAGGCCCTAAGTACAGCTCAGCTCTCTGGAAACTGGAATTCATTCTGAGCTCCAACTTAGTCAACAATCTAACCATTAGCATTTACTAATTGGTTTAAGAGGAGAAAGGACAACTCACAAATCAAGATTCTAAATATAAGTAATTCTGAATTTGAAGGGATGAGGCAGAAATTGACCACAATAAATAAGGCAGAACTTCTAGCTAATAAAACTATGGTGAACAAACGAACATTCAAATTAGGAACAGGAAAAGATCATTTAACCCTTCAAGTCTTCTCTACCATTCAAGAAAATCATGGCTGTTCTGATGCTAACTTCAACTTCACATTCCTGCCTACTTTTCATCCCTCTGCATATCAAGAATCTATCTTCCTTTGTCTTAAAAATATTCAAAGATTCTGCCTCCATTGCCTTTTGAGGAAAGAGTTCCAAAGAACTAAGTCACTTCTCACTCTTCTAAATTCCTTTGGATACAAGACTAGCCTGCCCTATCATTCCTCATAAAACAACCTGCCTATTCCATGTATTAATCTAGCAAGCTTTCTCTGAACAACATCCAATACATGTGCTTCCTTCCTTAAATCAGAAGACTAATACTGTACACAGTACTCAAATGTGCCTTCACCTATGCTCTACATAACTGAACCATAGCGTCCTTACTCTTGTGATCAATTCCCCATGTAATAAACTATAATTTTCTATTTGCTGTCCTAATTCCTTGCTGTATCTGCTTACAAACCTTTTGTGATTCATGCACTTAAATACCCTGTTCTCTATGTAATCTTTGACCACTGAAGTAATATGCTTCATTTTTATTGTTCTTGTCAAAGTTTACTCTTTCATATTTTCCCAGATTATACTCCGTTTACCAAATCTTTGATCACATTCTTAAGCAAATATACCGGGTCGGGGGATGGGGCGGGGAGGGGGGTGGGGGAGGAATGTCAGAGGTCTCTGTGCTATTAAGTAACCCTGGCTATCAAAGAAAGTTAAAAATTGCATAGTCCTTTTAAGATTGACACTAAGTCAAACAAATGGAGAGATCCTGCTGATTGAACAAGATATAAAGGACAGCATCATCATCAGCTGTCCCTCAGTTGGAGGATGTCTACTCAAGCTCACACGTTTCTACCATAAGTCTTCACATGATTCAACAGGAAATTCTCAAACCACAGGTATTTGGCTGAAGAGGCAGGATATCCCACAAGATATTGGGATGCTCATTATGCCATTACTTCCTTTTTTTTCTGGTGCTGCTATGCCTCATCTGTAAAGTGTTTAGAATCAAACATGATGCAACTTAATGATATAATTGTCATTAGTTTGAACAATTGGTAGTAAGTTCATTACATAATTAATGTCAATGCTATTGGCTTCAAGGAGAGCTTTAGTGTATTGCTGTAGCACTTGCTTTGTTTATCCCCTGGAATACTGGATATTTGACAATTGAAAAAACCAAAACCAGCAGGGAACTCAATCCCTCTGTTCTGAAATTGAATTGGAAATGTGATGATTGTCAACTGATTTTGAAATCCCTCTCTTTCTATTCTTTCCCTCAGACTGCTTTAGAGTTAAGACTTCTTCCTCAAGGATGTTTTGTAATGTCTTGATGCTCAGGGAATGTTGAATACCAGTTGAACAAGCCACTGATCTCTCCAGCAGGCATTTGTGCTTCACATTGATTAAATATTACAGACAGCACTTAGCCCATTGACTTGAACAATGGCAGTGATAGAAATGCTTTGATCTGGATGCCTTTATTCATTCTGAGCACTCTTTGAAAGTAGAAAGACACTATCTTCATTGTGTTTTTTTTCTTCCCACACCATGTTTCAAAATGATCCCTAGCCAGACACTGGCATCACATTCAAACTTGGCGTCAAATTGACAAAAAATAAACTTTCCCGCTTTTCGGATGCAAGTGAGGGTTTCTTCAAGGTCAGAACATAATTTTATTTACATCTTCAACAAGTCAATGATTGAAGAATAAGTGTTGATGGCATATTGATTATATCTGAACTGGAGTTACGGTGTCATAAGCCTTTAATTTGTACAATTGACAAATTCTGGCAGTGCATCCAAGATCCTATTATGTGGATGGAAAAATCAACCTACATGGATACAGGGTCAATTCTTAGTCTTGCCTTTCTAGTAGATGTTTTGTCCTCATGTTTATCACTTCAGTTACGCCTTCCCAGGAGGGACAGGTCTCGCTGATCTTGTCAATGTCAACTTAGAATCTTGATTGCTTAAGTGATACAATTACAGTCCTTTTTTCTGGACACCTGAGGTTCTCTGTGAGTACTCTAACATTCCAAGTTGCAAACTTTTGTTGTAGGTAAGTTACTATAAGTTGTTATAAAGGACAGAATGACTGACCCTTTAGACAAATATAACCAGAGCCAAAGTAATTTGTGAAGCATAATTGATGTCTAATGAACATGGTTGAATTTTTTATAGAAGTAACCAATATGGTGGGTAAGGAATTTTGTATCCATTGCAGAGCACATCCAACACGATTCCACAGTAGAGAGTATTGTTAAGTGTAAATTCATGAAATTGGATACAACCTGTAAACTTTGATAGCAGTTGGTTAGATAGTAAGAACTACGCAAATCAGTAGGATATGACTAATGTTATCCCTCAGGGATATGTATTGGAGTCTCAACCTGTCATAAAATTTATATAATTCAGGTGAAGAGATAGAGAACATATCTAAGCTGGGTGGCAATAATACTTTGGGCTCCACAGTATGAAGTAAAGGTGGGAATAGAATGTGCAACAGGACATTGATTGATTGAAGAGGGAAAACCGTGGCAGATGGAGTTGATATCGGAAAGTTTCATATCTCCCTGAACCTAATGAATCTGAGTATTTTCTAAAGGATATGGATGAGCAAAGAGATTTAAGTGACCAAGTACAGGCATTACTAAAAAGAAATGATCATACACACCAAATAATTAAAAAGTCTAATGAAGTTTAGCAATTATGCCAAAACTCCTGGAATATTTAGAAACACATGCTTCATTGCAGTTCTCCGAAGCCGTCATTCAACCTCATCTTAAGTTGTGCATTAGGTCATAAGTACTCCACCTCAGAAAGAATTCTGACCTTGGAGGGGGGCAGCATTGATTCGTTAGAGTGATGCTGAAGCCAAAAGTGTTGAATGAAGATGTGCAAACTCAGTTTCGATGTATTGAGCTGTTGCAGCTTCTTCTTACAAATGACAATGTAATTTTGGGCCTTTTTCATCAAAATGCTGTTGAAGCCAAATTTTCACAATTGAGTTTTGTATTTACTTGTTAACCAGAGGGCAAAGGTTATGAAATTCATGCAGAAAGATGGGAATTTTCCTCTTTAGTTTATTTTTTTTCCTGGGATGTGGATATCACTGGTAGGGCCCATCCCTTGTTGGCCTTGAACGGAGTGGCTTGCTGGGCCATTTTAGAGAAAAGATAAGAGTCAACCACATTGCTGTGGGTCAGACCAGGCAGTGGCTGCAGATTTCCTTTCCCAATGAACATTGTGCATTAGATTTTTTGTGTATGATCATTGATAATGCTTTCATAGTCACCATTAGTTTTCAACGCAAGATTTTGTTAATTAAGATTAAATTCAGCTAGCTAGGTGTGGTGGGATTAGAACCCATGACCCCTTAGAAATAGACAGGCCACATGTTGACACTATACCACCAATGTCTTAGGTAGCTACAGTGCAGCGTGATCTGATTGAATGGTGAAACAGGTTTGAGAGACTCGATCATCTGTTTCTTTACCTGTGTCACATTGTATCTGACCTTACAGTCAGTAGGATCTAATGTAAGATTAGTGAAAGTAGAACAGTTTACACTGTCGATGTGAAAAGTGATCCTATACGGCTGTATTTGGTTGTGTAGTGATTTTCATTGAAGATAAATTAAATACTAAATGGTTGACTCATGTTGTTCAATTATTGCTCGTATCAAGGAAAGTAAATTATTTTATTGGAACAAGTGATTATTCCCAAAGACCACCTTTCTTTGGAAATAATCACTTGTTCCAATAAAAGTCACTGTAGAATTAAAATGATCTTCAATATTACATATTGAAGGAGACCGCTTATCCAGAAAGAATAGCTGCTTAATCCCTTGGGTTCTCATTATAAACAGATCTAACTTTTCATACAAATTTGTAAGAGTGATTTGCTCCTTTCACTGCAAAGAAAAATTGTAAAAGTAAGCCATGCTGTAACGCACTGTTCCCATTTAACCATGAACCACTTTATAGCAAAACATTTGTTCTAACTTTGTTCAATGCTTTCATATGTTTTTAAACGATGAAGTATTTGTACTTTGAACACCATTCAATAAGAAAAGAGCACAACCATCCTCTACTCTTAAAAGTAGGAATGTCTTAATTCCCTTGCCTGATCCCCATCACAAACCTTGAACACCTCAAATTTCCTATTGTGGATTGTCCCTTTATATACAGCTGAGATTGTGTCCTGTGGGTGCATATTATCTTGCTAAAGTATACATAAGATTATAATAGCAAAATGGATCTGGAATATCACTTCAATCTTAATACACTTTTCATTATATTTTGTAACAAAATACACATGATAATAAATAAGTCAAATCAAAACCACTGGCTAACCAGAACACTAGAATGTTGATGTCAGTGTGAAACACTGATGCTTGGCCTATATGTAACTAGGTTGAAACTTTATTGCTGGAACAGCACAGCAGGTCAGGCAGCATCCAGGGAACAGGAGATTCGACGTTTCGGGCACAGGCCCTTCTTCAGGAATTGCTGAAGAAGGGCCTGTGCCCGAAACGTCGAATCTCCTGTTCCCTGGATGCTGCCTGACCTGCTGTGCTGTTCCAGCAATAAAGTTTCAACTTTGATCTCCAGCATCTGCAGACCTCACTTTCTCCTATATGTAACTAGTAACACAAGGATGGTGTTTGTTTCCTTGCAGTTGAAGTTTGATCCATGTCATCTCAAACTACCCAAGGAAAATTCTCGTCGAATTATGGGAAAGTTTAGGTCAGCATGTGATTGTGACATGTTGCATCTCCCATCAGGAGACAGAATCTCCAGGAAAAAAGAAGCACTTGAGTAATGTCAATGATGTTGGGCCTTTCATGACCATGGGAAAGACTGACAGTGTCCTCGTGGAGACAGATTCATAGTGGGCACATTGCTGAAAGCGCATTAACTGCAGATTTCAATTACCAAATGTGTCAGTGTTCTGAGGATTATACATTTTTCATTTCCCCTGAAGTGTTTCCTGGACAAGTTTACCAAACACCTACTGCATCAAATCAGAGAGTAGGTAGAGATTAAATGGACTTCAGTGAAAATATTTTTTTTCTTTTCATCCCTTCAATCTGCCAGAACTTAAAAATAAATTTATGGCGGAAGTAAAACTCAATTTTATACTCTCTTTTACTGTTCATCTCCCATGATCTGTTTTGGAATGAATTTATTTGTGAGAAGATTTGAAGTGCAGGAATGTATTCTTGTGCAAGCTCAAGACCAAGGTCAGGTTTTGCAGAAGATTTACAGCCTTGTATACAGAGTTGAAAATTGGTTTTGCATCATGTGAAACAGAGATCACATCACTATGCTTAGCAAGGGTTATGGGGTCAGACGAGGAATTTACTGTATGATTTGTACGAGAGCTGGAGTAGAATCTCCAATGCTGCTCTGAATGAGTGCATCACCTACAAAAGGGTTTAGTGCTCGAACACTCAATACATTTCAGACAAAATAGTGCATCAAGCTCTCTGGAAATTCAGGTCCAAAGTGATGTTGGGTTATTTGCTGTGAATTTACAATTAATTACAAATCAAATTTCAATATTAAAGCTGTTTAGTAATATTCTGTTATGAAAACTCTTGGCAACTAAACCAGCCTTCTCATATCTTTCTTTTATTCATTCATGGGATGTGAGCACTGTTGCCCTTGAGATGTTGGTGCTAAGCCACCATCTTGAATCATTCAATCCAAGTGGTATGGACACAGCCACCATGCTGTTGGTCTCGGGGTTTCCAGAAATTTAACCTGGCTGGAGGGAAACTACAGCAACTGCCACAAGCTAGCAATTTGATGCCATCCCATTTGTGATCTAGATCTAGTAAGGAAAATCATTCATACTCACTAAAGATCTAATGAGGCTAGAACTATGTTCAGATTTTCAACATTGGAATAGAGAACTTAAACTCTACCATAATTATTTTGTTGACTTAACATGTGTTTTATAAATTCTCAAGGATAGGGTTCGCAGGAGAGTAGTCTGACACAGAACAGGAGAAAAGAACTAAGAGACGAGTTTGCTAGAATATGAGTATTTTATTCCCCGCAGCGTCGCCTCAACCAGGTCTCGTACTTACAACGGGTCTGGTTTATACTCACTCTACGTGTTACCGGAACTGGGAGCCGTCAGTTCTCGTAGAGCGGTTGCCAACAACCCACGCTCGGCGGTTAAACGTAACCCGGAGCAGACTCTACCGAACTGGGGACTTTCCCAGCTTATATACTCTTTCGGGATCTAAACATTCATGCGAACAACAGGGCAAGACTCTTTACGAGTTTCAGCTGGAACCAATTAAGCTTGCAACATCCTGTTTGACAGTGTCTGTTCCTTATCAAGGCCGGTAGCATAAACACCATAAGCAACACCTTCCATTCCGGTAACATATTCATGCGAACAACAGGGCAAGACTAAGCAACACATTCCATTCCGGTTACATACAGATAATAAGATCCACACATGTATTGGGACATAATTTTAACCCTTTCACCACAACATGGAAGGACAGAATTTTTCCTGCATCTGAGAATGGACTGGAAGAGAGGAATATTTTGGATAAAATAGCAAAAGAAGCAGTTGCCTTTAAAGACAATTGCAAGCTGAATTGTTGAGGAAAAGTATAACAACTGACACATAGAAAACAACCTGCTCCAACAACTCTGGGCTAATTTGTTATATCATTACCGAGAGAATTCACAGCTCACAAATAGGCCTTTCAGCCCAAATGTTGAGTATTTATACTTAGCAAATTCCTCTCAAAAGTTATGTGTCTTACCTACAAAATAGTTACCTTGCATGGTCATTAATTCCTGGACCAGAAGGTGTAGTTAATGGTGATTAAGGGGCCCATCCCACTGCTGCTCATTAACCCAGTGCCAGCAGGTCTATCAACATGTAGGTTTATAGTAGCTACAATGGTGCAGCTGCTTGTATTTACCTGGCTGGTGGGGTCTTCTGTTCAAAGGCATTCTGTCCCTGATAAGAGGAGAAGGTGGGCTACCAACTGCCAACTTTCAGCTTACTGCCAATGCCCCCACTCCCTCCGCATTCTCCCCATGACCCTCACCGTTCCCACCATTACTTATCATGTTGACTGAGTTCCTCATCACCCTGGGTCTTCAATAAGTGTGGTTCTGGCTTCAGCCACAGACTCCCCAGGAGTGCAACCATTGAAACAAATGTCTAGGCACTGACTACCCAGCAGCACTTAGTAGCATGATTTCTGCACATGGGGTCTTTGATTCCAAGAAATGCCTACTACTAGCTATTGTAGGGCCAGAGTGATACATTACCAGTCAAATCTCTGAAGGGGATAATGCTTGCCTCTCACAGGCTCTCCAGTCAGCAGCTCAGACCCCTCACACCTGCAGCCCTACATACGCAAAGGCATTGCAGATCTTGTCTAACACTGCCGCATAAGCATAGCATACTTGAGTTGGCTGTACACAGTCAACTGCTGTTGGACAAGATTAATGATTTTGAATAAATGACTATGCTGCACATAAAATCAGTCACACATAGATATGATTGTGTAGTCATTTTGCAAAGAGAAAAAGCTGGAAAGGGAGCAGGTGGAGAGATCTGGCTGTAAATGTCACAAACTGGAAGCCCTCTACAAATATAAAAATTAAGAATCAATCAAACTAATTCATCAAGAAGAAAGGCTGGAGGAAAGCAATGCAAAGAGCAAACAACTGAAAACAATCAAACAAACTCTCATGCCCCATCTAAGCCACTGCATATCCCCACTCACACCTCATATCCTCCAAGCTAGCCTTTGCCCTCTTACCCATTCCCATGCCATCCTATACCTCTATACACACTTCCATGCTAACCCAGGCCCCTCCATTCATCACTACGGTCCTTTTTAGCCCATTTCAATTTTGTGCCAAACAATACTGGCCATCCTTTACTCTGACACTTTCCCTGCCTCCATGCTAATTCATCCTGTATCCACCATGGCAGATCTCAAGACCAATGTTGAAATTAAATGAAATTGTGTCTGCTCTTGAAACACTCTTCTAAAAAAACATTTTTAAAGAAAAGACATTCATCACATTTGAATTACTTCAATTACTTCATTCTTTATAAGACAAACATTGGTCTTCACAGCTCCACGTGAAAGATTTCATCACCATGTGGGTACTTTTCCAGTGTCAAATATGTGTTGTGAAATTTGTTATGTTTTGCAAGTTCTGTACTAATAGCCCGCAAGTTAATGTCAAAGGTAGAGTGAAACAGCAAGCATTGTTTCCTTTTAACACTGCAGACATTCTAAACTAAAAATTAAAGGGAAGGAGAGCTAAACGTCTTGACAGGTCCCTTGAGAGTTCTGATACATTTATCCTCTTGCAAGGCACATTCATATCTGCTTTTAACAATCCCAAAGGGTATCTTACCTCACTCAAAAGTGCCCAGAGACTTAACCAAAGATAGTAAATTTATTCTGTAAACAACTCTGTCAGCTTTAGACCATCCCTTGGTAAGGGTGGAGCCCACAAGTCATGCTTTGGAAATCCCACTGGCAAAAAAATGAACCTGTTTGAAGGTAACTGCACTATAACATGTGAAACTGCCTCCATGAACCATAGATGTGCAAAATAGAGTCGACTCTCATCTTCCATTTCCACACCTTTCTCCAGCAAACCATTAGCAAAAATGGTGGCTGTTAGGTCGAGGGTGTGACATCTGGAACTAGGGATGAAGTGCTGTTTTGGTTAAGTTGTAAACCCTTTCCCATCTCATTAAATGCCCTTTGAACTTCCCAACATGCCACATGAGACAACATAAGATTCCATCTTTACAAGGTGTTCTAAGTTTTTGACAAAATGAGCATGTATAAAGTGACAATGCTCCACTTGTTCCTCCATGTTTTAGGTATAGCAGCAACAATTTTGGAGTCCAGTCAAACACAATTTTTAACAGAATGTCACAAGTAATTTTGACTGCAGACCAGAAGAAGTTGTGTTCAGTTTGCGCCAGGATAATCTCCTCGGAACCTGAGAGCTGCTGCGGCTTTTTTCATGATCATACATAAAATAGCAGTAAATGATATGTTTAGTCTGTTTCTCCGAAAAGAGTTGGGAAAATTGCAGGATTGTATGTACCAGTTAAATTTGATGGTTATGGGAAAAAAAATCTCATTAAAGCTAATGTCAGGACAGAATGTACTTTTAAAATCCAAGCATAGGCTTTGAGGTAGAAGAAAGAGAAAACAGTATCCCTTTATATTCCAAACAATGAATTATTGCATAAGGAAATTGGTTGTTTCTCTCTTCAGATCAATTAGCATAAACCTGGGTAGCTGTGCAACACAGCTAACACTATTACATTAATGGACTGCTGAGGATTAGCCTGTCGTTTAATTAAACAACTATTGCTTTTATATTCTACTGATATAAATTTTCTGAATCTATGAGCTGTATTTCTAGATGCTAATGGGGACAGACAAAGAAACAGGTACATATGGGAGTTCCATGTCACTGGCTGGAATATAGAATCCTGGCTCTATTCAATCCCAAAGGCAGGATAGAGGTGATAATTCATTCAATGCAGGGTTGAAGCTCAACTGAGATTTTCCAATTCTTGAAGCCCCCACAGGTATCAGGGGACAATGCAGCTGCCTGGTGGAACATCCCATTGGAAGACACTATGCGTCTTCTGTCGAGTCTTCTGACCCTCCCCACGTTTTAGGTTCCACTGTGGCTGCAAGCCGCTGTCAAGCCCTGCTAAGTAATATTGTAGTGAGGAGATTGAATTTTCAACAACCATTGAAATAGATAGCATTGATCTTCTCAACTAGAGGATAGTCTAGCTTATTGAGGACCTAATATTAGGGACACATTTGATAAACTGAAAGCAGTATGAACAGGATTTGTGCTTTGTATATCTGTGTGAACTGAATACGAACTGTTTCATACCCAACGTCAGTGTTTATAGGAGCTTCTTCAGGAGTAAATGTTGAAATGTTAAAGTATTCACTTGCGTGCAAAAGAAGAGGATAGTGAAAGAAAGGCTTATGTTTCTATGAGGTATGGCATGTGAGGAGAAATATGGCTAGGTTCTCTGGTAGCATAATTAGGAAATCTACATGTGAGTTCTTTGGCTGGGGCTGGAAGATTTGTATCCATTTTTATGGTATCCACAGGGAAAATCTTGTGTACAAGAGCAAGCCATTCAGAATTTGGCCTAAGACCATTTGAGGGCTTTTCAGTTTCTTGCGGTTGATGAGCACATTGCCAAATGCTTCCTTAATGTTTGATATAATGAATTGCAACAGTGACTCCAGCTGTTCAGTTCATGCCTCTTCTGGTTTAACATGTAAATTATGTGCGAATTATATTTGAAACGATAGATTTTTAATGATTCAGTTTACAAGTAACATTCTCTAGTTTAGTTTTAAAGTTTGTTCATTGATGTATCAGTGTTGGAATATAAGGCACTCTGATAACTTGCTGTAACTCATGAAAATATACAACATCATGAAAAAAAAAATTTGGCCCGATCAGTCTTTGCGCCACTTAACTTGTGTGCAGCCAACAATTTGAAAGGATTTGCTGTCTCAATACGTTTTATCAGTAACTATCAAGAAGGATATAAATGCCTCACTTTAATAAACAAGAGAGCAAGAAACCCATTATCTCCTGAAATGCATTGTCCTGAAAGCCTCACTAACTCTCTGCAGGCCTATGTTCTATGAGATGTGTTGCTAATTTTCCCATTCATGTCTGCTTCTCTGACAATTATGTTGCAGCTAAAAGAGCCCAAACTGGAGGGTCGTCGCATCAGTTGCCTGAGGCTGCCTCAAGAGAACTGGTTCCATGGGATCATTCCTATTATTACTCACTGCATTTGATCAGACGATGATGTAAAAAAGCTGCATTTCTTTTTGAACAGCTCACGCAGCGCAAGATAAAAGCAAATTTTAAATGGGGTTACCAAACACAATCACAAGGATTACCAAAAATCAATAGATTAATACTGACTTTAATGGTCTTTGCTTTACCTCTGCTGTTAAACAAACATCTCGATTTTGTGGACTGATGATGCTGGACTCTGTACTATTCCATGTTTGATTTGATTACTGTAGGGGAAAGCTGTCATACAGAATCACCAGGAATTCACTGCTCTTTCATTCGTTATCCAAGTTCTACTAATTACACCTTCCACAACAAACTAAAGAAAACATTGTGGAATTTAAGATTTTGCACCTTACATGGAAGGCAAAGGTTAGATGTTTGTATTTATTTCTTTCATAGCTTATCGCAAAAGACAGTCATTGGAGTTTATAGTCTGATGAAGAGTGTCCAAACTTGAAATATTAACTGTGCTTTCTCCCCGCAGATGCTGCCTGCCCAGCTGAGTTTCGCCAACAATTTCTGCTTTTGTTGATTTGCTTACCAGTTCTCTTAAAGGACAAGCCTGCCTTGTTTGATTGAGGATACACTAGAGGACACTAACCATTATAATGAGCTTTTTACCACTTTGCTCATTTGAATTCCGCTACTGGCAATCCATGTCTTTATAACCTGCGCTCTTGATGCACATGAGTAGTTTCTACAAGTACATTGTTTGCTTTTCTGACCTCTTTAAAGGCATAACATCAACATTTGAGGATCTACACAAACCTTCAAGTGCAAGCAATCAGTTCAATCAGTTTGAGTCTCCTCATTTAACCATGATAAATCATATAAAGAACAATAAAGCTAATTCTGAATAAACACAAGGGCATTGTTGTTCGTTATTTAACAAAAATCTTCTTTTAAATGTGAGAAAATATGATACACATTGCAAGACAGAATAAAAAAGATATTATGCAAACAGTGTAAGATTCAAAGAGAAGATAGAATGAAAGAGAGAGAGAACAAGGGAGAAGTGAGGTTAAGGAAAATTTGTTCACTGTTAGCAATGATGAACAAAGCAAAACATAACACCTTAAAATGTACTGCTAATAAAAATCCAACCTTATTACCAAACCAATTCTATAATTATGATACCATTTATCCAAAGACGTATTGTAACTAATATGAAGATTGTTTTTTAAACACTTAACTTACCATTCCAGTTGAGTTTGCTGACATTTTCCTAAATATATTGCAGTTTTTATGTCTTTTAATACACAATTAAAACTTATTGCTCAATACATCGTTATGAGCTGAGTGACTGAAGCAAAACATGTGCTCAAAGGAGGAGTCTCAGGAAATATTTGAAATCATTTTATAAGTTAAATTTCTTGCTTTGCTTCTTTGGATATTTCTAATGGCTTGTGAATGATTTGTTTTTGGATACTGAGGAGTATCTATTGGCAGTTTTTCAAGCTACGTTTCTCATTTGCTTCATGTCATTCCTACAATTTCAATTGTAACCTACCACTCTTCTATCATGCTGCAATGTTCCACAGTCAGTTGTCAAATATTTATATATATATATATATATATATATATATTATGGTCAGAATGTTGAAGTACAGCAAAAATAATGGTGCTGGGATGGAATACTTTTCTGTGTACAAGAAAATCTTAATATTGATTACAGTAAGTCAAGGGATGAATTTTCATAATTACAGAAGACTCATACTGAGGTGTTGAATTTTAATTAGCAGCAAATTTTAAGGTGCCATGATCTACTGTTGACAACCTTCCCAAGAGTGAAGAAAGTTTCCTTACTTTATCTCATGTTGCCTCTTTAAAACACAAAGACAAAGTAGAACCACTGTCATTATATTAAATCATTTTACAATATTAAACCTTCTTTTACTTTGTCTTTGATCACGTATGACCCACGGTCACCTTTTCAAACTTTATCTCTGTCTATCTCCCAGTGTCAATCACTCTCATTCGCATGCATTATAATATACATATCATACAGTCAATTTCACACTCCACAGCCATTGTCTTTGACACAATCTCTCCTCCAGAATATATAATCTTTCTCCTTCCACCTTAATACACACTAACAAATCCTTACTTTCTTTCTCCCTATCAAACACATCTTTCATACCATGCACAGTCCAAGGGTCATTGCTATTGTCAGTTGTCTCTCAATTTGAGAGTGATATCTCTGCCTTATGTGACTAAAGAGGCCAATTCTCAACCCACAGATCTTTGGGCATGTCCCACAATATAATGGGATCTGGAGTTCAGGATTTGCTCCCTTTTCTTTCTTTCTCTGCCATCATTAAGATGCTATGACTCAAAACACGATGAATAATTTGTGACCATTTTGAACTACTGGTAACAGCCAGTCATTAATGTCAATGCTGCAATGCTTCATGGAAAACTTCAGTGTGTCCTTGAAGCATTTCTTCCAATTTGCTCAGACCCACAGCCATTTGAGTTGAGGAAATGGGATCGAGTAAGGGAGACACTTTTCAGCCATACTGACATGGTGTCCAGTCCATCAAAAATTTCCAAGAGTCTTTTTCCTGAATGTTTGTGGAGCTGGCTTCAGGAAGGATACCAGTATTCTCTTGTTCAATAGTCCTCCCATTTCACAAGAAGATATGGGGGAAACATTGCTGGTAAACTTTTTCCAGTTATTTTATGTGTCTCTGAAACACAGGCAAAGCCTCAAAACTATATCACAGTGTGGTGACATCACCTGCTCTATCAATGAGGATTTTTGTTGACTTTTGATTTATTTTTGAAAACATTCTTTACACTAGTTGTAGAAGGCTGAAATGGCACAGCTGAATTATAATTGGATCTGTTGGCTACACATTTGGTGTAGGAGGGAGGGCTTCAGATACGTGGATCATTGGGAAACCTTCTGGGGAAGGTGGGACCTCTACAAGGAGGACAGGCTGCACCTGAACTGGAGGAGCACCAATATCTGGGATGGGAAGTTTGCTCAAGCTCTTTGGGAGGGTTTAAACTATTTTGACAGGGGGAGATGGGAATAAGCGGTACGGATCAGAGGATGGGGTAGCTGGTGAACAGACTGTTACAGCGTGTAGAGAGTCTGTGAGGAAGGAAGGAAAGACAGTTGATGGGGCAAAGTTGCAGTCAGTGTGATGAGTTAAATTGTCTATTTTGATGTAAGAAGTGTCAGGGATAAGGGTGACAAACTTAGAGCATGGATCAATACTTGGAGCTACGATGTTGTCGCCATTATGGAGACTTGGATATCACAAGGGCAGGAATGGTTGTTCGATGTTCTGTAGTTTAGAAGTTTCAAAAGGAATAAGGAGGGAGATAAAAGAGGTGGGGGAATAGCATTGCTAATCAGGGCTAGTATCACAGCTGCAGAAAGGGAGGTCGTCGAGGAGGGTTTGTGTACTGTGTCAGTATGGGTGGAAGTCAGAAACAGGAAAGGAGCAGTCACTTTATAGGGAGTTTTCTATAGAACCCCCGATAGCATGAGAGATGCAGAAGAGTAGATTGGGAGACAGATTTTGGAAAGATGCAGAAGTAACAGGGTTGTCGTCACAGGAGACTTTAACTTTCCTAATTTGATTGGAACCGCCTTAGTGCAAATATTTTGGATGGAGCAGATTTTGTCAGGTGTGATCAGGAAGGATTCCTGATGCAATATGTAGATAGGCCAACTAGAGGGGAGGCTATTTTGGCTTTGGTACTTGACAATGAACCAGGTCAGGTGTCAGATCTCTTGGTGGAAGAGCATTTCGGTGATAGTGATTACAACTCCCTGACCTTTACTATAGTCATGGAGATGGATAGGAGCAGACGGTATAGGAAAGTATTCAGTTGAAAGAGGGGGATTTACAATGTTTTTAGGCCGGAACTGTGGAGCGTAAATTGGAAGCAGATATTCTCAGGGAAATCCTTGACTGAAATGAAGAGGTTGTTCAGGGAGCACTTGCTGCAAGTGATGGAAAGGTTTATCCCACTGAGGCAAGGAAGGACTGATAGGGTGAAGGAAACTTGGATGACAAGAGATGTGGAACATCTAGTCAAGAGGAATAAGGAAGCTTACTTAAGGTTGCAGAAGCAAGGATCAGACAGGGCTGTAAGAGGGTTAGAAGGTAGCCAGGAAGGAACTGAAGAATGGATTTAGGAGCGCTGGAAGGCAGCATGAAAGAGCCTTGGTGGGTAGGAGTAAGGAAAACTCCAAGTTGTTCTACACTTATGTGAGGAACAAGAGGATGGCTAGAGTGAGAGTAGGGCAATCAGGGATAGTGAAAGGAACTTGTGCCTGGAGTCGGGGGAGGTGGGGAGGTCTTTAATGAATACTTTGCATCAGTATTCACTAGTGAGAGGAACCTTGTTGTTTGTGAGGACAGCATGAAATAGGTTGAAACGCTCGAACAGGTTGACAATAAGGAGAATGTGCTGGAAAGTTTGAAAAACATGAGGATAGGTAAGTCTTCTGGGCCATTTGGGATATGCTCAAGGTTACGACAGGAAGCGAGGGCAGAGATTGCTGCATCTTTGGTGATGATCTTTGCATCCTCACTGTCCGCTGGAGTAGTGCCAGATGATTAGAGGGTGGAAAATATTATTCCCTTGTTTAAGAAAAGTAATAGGGATAACCCTGGGAATTACAGACCAGTCAGTCTTATATTGGTGGTGGGCAATTATTGGAGAGGATTCTGAGAAACAGGGTTTATGCTTATTATAGATAGTCAGCATGGTTTTGTGAGGATCAGGTCATGCCTCATAAGTCTAACTAAAGTCTTTGAGGATGTGACAAAACACGTTGGTGAAGGTAGAGCAGTGGATGTAGTGTATATGGCATTTGATAAGGTTCCCCATGGTAGACTCATTCAGAAAATAAGGAGGCATGGGATATAGGGAAATTTGGCTGTCTGGATACAAAATTGGTTGACTCATAGAAGACAGAGGATGGTAATAGATCAAAAATATTCAACCTGGAGCTTGGTGACCAGTGGTGTTCTGCAGGGATATGATCTGGGACCTCTGTTCTTTGTGATTTTTATAAATGACTTGGATGAGGAAGTGAAAGGGTGGATCGGTAGGTTTGCCGATGACATGAAGGTTTGTGAAGTTGTGGATATTGTGGAGGGCTGTTGTAGTTTGCAACAGGGCATTGACAAGATGCAGAATTGGGCTGAAAAGTGGCAGATGGAGTTCAACCTGGAAAAGTGTGAAGTGATTCATTTTGGAAGTTTAAATTTGAATGCAGATTACCAGGTTAAAGGCAGGATTCTAGGCAGTTGGAGGAACAGGGGAATCTTGGAGTCCACATTCCTAGATCCCTCAAAGTTGCCACCCAAGTTGATAGGGTTGTTAAGAAAGCACATTCAAGCATGGAGATTGAATTTAAGAGCTGTGATGTTCTATAAAGCCCTTGTTAGACCATACTTGGAATATTGCCTTATTATATGAAGGATGTGGAAGCTTTAGAGAGGGTTCAGAGGAGATTTACCAGATGCTACCTGCACTGGAGGGTATTTTTAAGAAGAAATATTGAGGGAGAAAGGGCTTTTCTCACTGCAGCAAAGAAGGGTGAGAGGTGACTTGATAGAGGTGTAAAGATGATGAGAGGCATAGCTAGAGAGCCAGATACTTTTTCCCAGTGTAGAAATGGCTATCATGAGGGGTCATAATTTTAAGGTGATTGGAGGAAGGTTTAGGGCAGATGTTGAAGGTAGGTTCTTTACACAGAGAGTGGTGGGTGTGTGGAATGCACTGGCAGCGGTGGTAATAGAGTCAGAGACATTAGGGACATTTAATCAACTGTTGGATAGCCACATGGGTAATAGTAAAATATCGGGTATGTAGGCTCGTTTGATCATGGAGTAGGATAAAATGTTGGCACAACATCGAGGGCTGAAGGGTGTGCTGTGTTAGTAAATGGTGACTTTTAGGAAGGTGGCTGTCAAGGTATGGAAAATGCTCAACTTATTTCAGAGTTTCCTATTTATATTGCTAAGTTGAGTATGTATTCATTGAGTAGCATGCTCTAGTTGTAACTATTTGGAGAACAATTAGGACACATAATAGAAGGTTTTTGTGGCACAGTTGTAGTTCCTTTACTTCTGGGCTGGATGGTCTGGCTTCAAGCCTACCAGCAAGAATTGCCCCAGAGGGATGACATAACACGTCTGAAGAGGTTGACTAAAAGTAATTTTCTTGAGGTTTTATAGCACACCGACAGTATCTTTACCAATGGACCAGAAGGCCCAGTTCAATTATGGCCGGATAAAAAAATGGGAAAGTTTAACTTGGAGATGCTAGTGTCTACACTTACTTCCAAGTTACCTGATTATGCCCACAGACTTCACATACAGGGAAGACTTCAGGTACTGATTGGGGCTCAATTATTTGGAGGAAAAAAGATTTTTTTTTAAATAAATTGCTGCTGGCTGAAAAATAATTTTGGGAAGACAATCTCTTCAAACAAATCATGTCACAAATAAGATTCCATGGTTGGTAAATTTCAAGGCTGTCTGGAATCGAGACACAAGCATCATTACAAAAACGTGTTGCTGATCGGCAGCCTGAAGGTTGTACGTTTAGCCAATTTGTGAATCAACAGGACTGGGATGGTAAGACTGTAATCCAGAGCACACCTGCCCAAGGAGTAACAGATATTTTCATTGAGTTCAAATAGCATCTGGAAGAAATTGTCTGAACCCAGAAACCAAGTCTTTGAAATAACACACAATAAGGAAAATTATAATGAGAATGATGAAAATGACCAGCCAGAAGGAATTGTATTCGTTACAGGAAGCCTGGTTAAATAATGTCCATCTTGGTTGCTGATTCATTCAACTGTGGGCTGTTAAACAGTGATTATTCCTCTATAGTCGGGTGGATTGGCTCAGTTGTTTTCATGATTTCAGGGCATTAGAATCTGGCTGGCAGGAAAAGAATTATTTTCAAAAGGTCACGCAGACAATTTTCAAACCTTTTGTCAGAAAATTTAAAGGATCTGAGAGGTCATGTGAAACCTTTATTGAGAAAGTTACATTTCAGTGTGACATGCCACATACAGTTTACGTCCTCCACTTATCAAGTCATAGAGTCATAGAGGTGTACAGCATGGAAATAGACCCTTTGGTCCAACCTGTCCACACCGACCAGATATCCCAACCCAATTTAGTCCCACCTGCCAGCACCCGGCCCATATCCCTCTAAACCCTTCCTATTCACTTACCCATCCAAATACCTCTTTTATATCTTTCCCCTCTCACCCTAAACCTACGCCCTCTAGTTCTGGACTCCCCCACTCCAGGGAAAAGACTATGCCTATTTACCCTATCCATGCCCCTCATAATTTTGTAAACCTCTATAAGGTCACCCCTCAGCCTCCGATGCTCCAGGGAAAACAGCGCCAGCCTGTTCAGTTTCTCCCTATAGCTCAAATCCTCCAACCCTGGCAACATCCTTGTAAACCTTT
>NC_057733.1:33075258-33079299 GCF_004010195.1 Chiloscyllium plagiosum | reverse complement strand
GTGCAAACTCCACACAGACAGTCGCCCGAGGCTGGAATTGAACCTGGGACCCTGGTGCTGTGAGGCAGCAGTACTGACCACTGAGCCACCGTGCCGTCCATTTTGGTATCATCTGCAAACTTACTACCTGTACCACATATGGTCACATCCAAATTTGTGTAAATGACAAAAAGTAGAGGACCCAGCACCGATCCTTGGGGCACTCCACTGGTCACAGGCTACCAGTCTGAAAAGCAACCCTCCACCACCACCCTCTGTCTTCTACATTTGAGCCAGTTCTTTATCCAAATGACTAGTTCTCCGTGTATTCCATGAGATCTAACCTTGTTAATCAGTCTCCCATGGGGAACCTTGTCAAATGCCTTACTGAAATCCATATAGATCACATCTACTACTCTGCCCTCATCAATCCTCTTTGTTACTTCCTCAAAAAAGTCACTCACGTTTGAGAGACATGAATTCGCACGCACAAAGCCATGTTGACTATCCCTAATCAGTCCTTGCCTTTCCAAATACATGTATATCCTGTCCCTCAGGGTTCCCTCCAACAACTTGCCCACCACCGACATCAGGCTCACAGGTCTATAGTTCTCTGGCTGCCCTTACCAACCTTCTTATACAGTGGCACCACGTTAGCCAACCTCCAGTCTTCTGGCACCTCATCTGTGACTATCAATGATACAAATATCTCAGCGAGAATTTAATGACGTCTTGGCTATAGATCTAAAAATATGAGACATGATTGATTTTTTTTAACACTTTGTAGATATGTCAACTAAATTTAGTCGATCTGCAGTGGTAAATAGCACGGACAAACAGAGCATCCTTGACAAGGTCATAGAAAAATGAATTGGTACGGGACTTGCAACAGCAACATAATTTTTTGCCAGATAATGGAGGAGAATTTAGAAATGATGAAGTTTGGGATGTCTGAGAATATTATAGGCATGAATACTGCAGCAGAAAGTCCCTTCATCAATGACTTGTGTGAGAGGAATTATGCAGTTATTGGTGAGAAGGATGCTGGCGGATCTATCAAATTGCAAGTTGCTAATTGTCCTGGCATGGGGAATACACATTAACAATTGTTTGCAAATGGTTGGGAGGTATAGCCCATACCAGTTGGTATAGAGGAGCAATCCAACGTTCCCATCTGAACTTCATGACTGACCTCACCCCTAAAAGGCGCTCCCATTACTTGTATTTTTTCTCTGCTCACTTAACTGCATTACATCCAGACAGCAAAGCTTGTGGCAAGACTAATGTTTTGGAAATAATTTTGAAAGCATTGTCAAATTGCTTAAGACCGCCTGAAGTGGACTTTATTTCTGGTGATCAGGTCTGTAACAGGAGAATGGGGCACTGGAGTAGAACGTCTCAGGGAAAGTTACAGGATTTAGAGGATGATAATGCACTTCTTGCATTGCATACATTACTTTTGCAAGGAATAGCCAGAGGGACAGTGGATCAAGTGTTCAATGCTGGTAGAAATACAAATCGCATTGTATACTAAAGGACTATCTTAACTCAAGGGGGACTACCCAAAGTGGGCTCCCCAGTAGTGCACTTCCTGAAAGGATCAAATGTCTGGAAGGAAACTACAACAGTGGGATGGGCAGGGAAATCGACTGGAAAATATTAAATAATGTTTGAATGTCCAGCATCATTGTCAAGGAATGAGGGCCATGAACTGGCAGGATGGGGTATGAGAATGAAAAATAGTAAAGTTCCAGTAAAGACAGAGCAGATTAATCCAGTTGTGGAAGTCTGCACAGTGGAAAGGGCCTCAGAATGAGTAAGCAGGGAATCTAACAGTGCTAATCTGAATAGAGGTCACTGACTGACTAGACAACACTGTAGAATGCAGAGCCATTGACAAAATAATAAAGATAAATGTCCCATGACAGGGAGATACCAACAAATTAGTAGAAAATGTAATATATGGGAGGCCAAACATAAAGGGTTATAAAGTTTGGGGAAAATTTGATATTCTGGATGGAGGTCAGTCAGCAGTATCACACAGGTGGACCTGTACATAAAAAGGTGCAAATAATGAAACTTATAAAGTCAAAGCTAGGTTAGTAACCAGGAGCTCCGAAAAGTGCTTAGGAGATGGGGGTTCGTGTGACCCTGCCACTGTGCAAAAGTTAATTTGGCAAACGTTCTCAGTCCTTTCAGCTGCACTTTCCTGGAGGTGTAAATCGATAGACCAGAAGCACGTAAGATATCGGAGCAGAAATTAGGTCAATCAGCCCAGTGAGTCTCCTCTGCCATTCATGACTGACATATTTCTCCACCCCACTCTCTGCCTTCTCCCTGTCACCCTTGATCTCCTGACATAAAAGCTGTATGTCTGGATGGAGAACAGAGAGGGATTTTGTATAAAGTATTTTTTGTTTTAAATATAGTTGCATGCCACATTTTATAAAGCAAAGGTTGGAGTTAGGTATTCTCTTCAGAGTACTATAAATGGATTCCCCTCATTTTGCTGTTTTTTTTTCCTCTACAAGAACAACTTCGAACATAACCATAACCACTGGATTGTTTGCAATTTACAGCAGTCACTAAAAAGGGGTTTTAAGTTATTTGCCTGATTAATATTGCATTCAGGAGGCACATTTCTCCCTGATTGTTGTACTTGTTTTTTAAAATACAAGCTTCCAATTTGGTGACATTAGCTACATTATCATGTTGGTGGTAGGATTCCCTTCAACTATGACACAAAAGTGTTGGATTTGGCAACTGGGAGCTTTGGTGTATCTCTAACCAGGAATGATTTTAATGTTACACCTGCAGTTGTCAAAGAAACCAGCTTCACTTGAAATTTTAGTCAGTGATTATCAAACATTACACAGTGGAAAGCAATCTTTAATGCAGTTGCCACTTTCTGCATTTTTTTTGGTTTTCCCTTTTAAGTGGAAACAAATTATACTTGCTTGTTTTACACAAGTTAACATCACTTGAAAGAGACCAGAACTAATTGTAGAACACAGAAAAGTACAGCACAGAACAGGTCCTTCGGCCACGATGCTGCGCCAAGGATTATTTCTAATCTAAAATAAAATAACCTAACCTACGCACCCCTCAATTCACTGCTATCCATGTGCATGTCCAGCAGTCGCTTAAATGTCCCTAATGACTCTGCTTCCACCATCACCGCTGGCAACACATTCCATGTGTTCATAACTCTCTGTGTACAGAACCTACCTTGATGTATCCGCTATACCTTCCTCCTAACATCTTAAAACTATGACCCCTCGTGCCAGTTACTCCTGCCCTGGGAAAAAGTCTTTGGCTATTGACTCTATCCATGCCTCTCATTACCTAGTTTACCTTGATCAGGTCACCTCTCTTCCTCCTTCTCTGTGCAGATGCTGGAGATCAGAGCTGAAAATGTGTTGCTGGAAAAGCGCAGCAGGTCAGGCAGCATCCAAGGAGTAGGAGAATCGACGTTTCGGGCATGTTCCTTGGATGCTGCCTGACCTGCTGCGCTTTTCCAGCAACACTTCAACAATATTCCAAGTGTTGTGGTCTCACCAGGGTTTTGTGGAGCTGCAGCAAAACCTTGAAGCTCTTAAACTTGATCCCTCTGTTAATGAAAGCCAAAACACCGTAAGCTTTCTTAACAACCCTATCCACTTGGTTGGCAACTTTGGGGAATCTGTGCACTTGATCACCAAGATCCCTCTGTTCCTCCACAATGTCAAGAATCCTGTCTTTAATCCTATATTCAGCATTTAAGTTCGACCTTCCAAAATGCATCACTTTGCATTTATCCAAGTTGAACTCCATCCGCCATTTCTCAGCCCAGCTCTGCATCCTGTGTATGTTGCACTGCAGCCTGCAATAGCCCTCAATACTATCAACGGCACCTACAACCTTTGTGTCATCGGCAAATTTTCTAACCCACCCCTCAACCTCCTCATCCAAGTCATTTATAAAAACTACAAAGAGCAGAGGCCCAAGAACAGAGCCCTGCAGGACACCACTCTCCACTGACCTCCAGGCAGAATACTTTCCATCTACAACCACTCTCTGCCT